>NW_027506871.1:2555000-2582500 GCF_052324685.1 Brachyhypopomus gauderio
AAACCCATATATAACCCTTTTAAAGGAACACCAGGTTCTATTAACCATAACCCTATAGTATAAAGGAACAGTGGGGTGTAACCCAGAACATTAGGAGCCAAAACAGGGCAACTGCCAGAGAGACCAAACACAGAACATGACAAAACAAAGATAAAACAACAGCAGCAGAGAAAGCAACACAGAGATAATGGCCATAACAACAATAACTGAAAAATAATAATTTACACCATGAACCAGGAATCAAGAGGTATAATTATATGGGGAAATTAACCAAACACAAAATTTGAACTAATCCAGAAGCACTAACCAGACATAAGACATGGAGGAATCATCACAGAGACAGAACCTAAAAGAGTTCAACCAAATAAAGGACAGAGCCACATGGGAACACCAGAGGAGTGTTGGACAGAGCGGTGTTGGACAGGGCGGTGTTGGGCGGGGCGGTGTTGGGCGGGGCGGTGTTGGGCAGGGCGGTGTTGGGCAGGGCGGTGTTGGGCAGGGCAGTGTTGAGTGTGAGGGAGTGTGGCACGGAGGGCGTAGTTCTGGAAGGAGGCCCTGACCAGTTGGAGGGATTCCTGAGCCGGCAGGTGCCCCTGAACCCTAGTAAGTAGGCAAGGTATGCCTGGGAGTTTGTGTAACAGGGTATCACCTCCTGCTGAGAAGGAGTCCTCTCCCCCCTGGGTAGTGGGGTTAAAATGGTCAGGGTTATGCGCTATGTGTTATATGTTGGCGCCTATGTGTTTTGTGTTGTATTGTGTATAGTGTGGTAGGACGCATGGTCCTCCCACTTTGGCGCCTTTGTGTAATCTTGGTCGTGAAGTGTTGTGTGTGCAGGTTCCTGGTGGCGAGAGGCGGTTCTCCCGGACAGCGTGGGGTTCTCCTGAAGGAGACCCTCCCCTTCGAGCTCGGGGTGACCACGGTGGTCCTGTGGCAGATTTGCCAGGGCCCTGGTCTCTGGTGCTCCTGGGTTGGGTAGCCGGGAGCGGTTCGTGGGTGGACTAGCCACACCCCAGGGAGGCACCCTGCGCACTCAGGCAGCACGGACGAGTGGGGAGCTGTTGCTCTCCATCCACACACCATGGGGGGCTCAGCGGTCAGAAGCCCGCTAGGGTGTGTGCGGGGGAGTGCGGCTTGGAGGGGGGATCTGTCACGGTACAGCGGGCCCCCTACTGGTCGCCCCCGTCTACAGCGGTAGCTGTCCTGTCAATCGTTGCGTTGTGTTCGTCCCTCAGGTGGGCGGAGCCCATGATCCTTCTCACCTGAGGGTCATTTGTTCGTCTATATATGTCTTGTCTTTGTACCAGTTGACCGCTGGTCATTGTATCTTTAATTCGGACCATGTCACGGGTTTTTGGTTTGCGCACTTTCTCCATTAAACCATCCATTTCCCTGAGACTTGGCGTGATCGCTTCCATTTTATTTCGCACTCCCTGCCCGTCACGATGATAGAATGAGTAATGCTCATTTACATGACAGAATGAGTAATGCTCATTTACATGATAATATGTAAATGAGCTAGAATATTCCATCCAAACGTACAAAAGTTAAATATGGGGTCCCGCAAGGCTCCATTTTAGGACCACTATTATTTACATTATATATGCTACCATTGGGCACAGTTATAAACAAACATGGTGTCAATTTTCACTGCTATGCAGATGACACTCAACTTTACATATCAGCCAAACCTGAGACAAACTCAGTTTAGGAAAAGAGGCCTGTGTAAGATATATTAAATGCTGGATGTCTCTAAACTTCCTCCAACTTAATGAGGACTAAACATAAGTTCTCCTCCTGGGCCCTAAGGCCTCAAGACAGACAATTCAAAAAATGTCCCGAGAGCCATTAGACCAAGGGTCGGCAACCTTTGAGACACGGAGTGCCAACTTTAACATGTCTAGTCAATGAGTGTGCCGAGTGGCGAATGTAAGTTGTTGAGCGGGGGGGGGGGGGGGGGAGGGGGGATATGGGGGTGGCGAACGTAAGTTGTTGAGCGAGGGGGGGGGGGGGGGGGGGGGTTGTGTGGCGAACGTAAGTTGTTGAGCGAGGGGGGGGGGGTGTAAATGGACACAATTATATCGAAATTATATTATATTATACCGCGATCGATCGCCCGCCGAGTATAAACGCCTCCGCTTAGCAGAGCGCTGAGGAGCGATTTCGATTTGAGGATCGTGCTCTCTGTCTGAGATTTTTTGCTGATGCTGGTCCAGCGTGTCGCGTGCCATAGGTTGCCGACCCCTGCATTAGACTCTACAACTCCTCCCAGTGGAGTCAGAAGAGGGAGGGGGACAGATGAGGAACGAGTCGTTACTATCGCACAACTACCTTACAGTACATCTGCCCTTCTGGACTCTGGTCATTTGACTGTTTGTCCTGAAAATTTATGTCCATACATTCCGTACATTGTCCGTACATTGTCAGTATGTCCACACTCCTGGTCACTTCGACACTGACACTTTTAAAAGCACATCCCATACATTTGCATTACTGGACATTGCACATTAGTTCCAGTTTTACCAATCTTGATAGGGATACTTGTACTTGTACACTTGTATAGTCTTTGTATTGTTTGTAAATGTCATATAAGTTATTGTGAAATTGTTTGTGTGTGTCCTTTACTGTGATCTGTTGTGGTGTAACTGCTAAATTTCCTTCGGGATCAATCAATCAATCAATCAATCAATCAATCAATCAATCAATCAATCAATCAATCGTCAGCAGAGCTGGAGTTGCTAATCGGGAGGATTCCTGATGGGCCGGCTCATGTCAATCTCTAGTTTGGGCCGATTGGGAGGGAAAAATAATTTTGGGCCGGATTTGGGCATGAAACTCCCGGGCTGAAAAAGTGGCCCACTCCGGCCCTGATCGTCAGGATGTTCAAATAGGAATCTAAATAAACTTCAAATAGTTCAAAATTCCGCAGCCAGAGTTCTGACCAGAACTAGAAAATTTCATCATATCAGACCAGTCCTATCAGCCCTGCATTGGCTGCCAGTTAAATTCCGTATTGATTTTAAAATTCTTTTATTAAGTGTTTTAGTCCATATCACCATAAAGTACTAATTTAAGAAAAGCAGTTCAGAGTAAGGTCTTCCACTTCACCTGCAACCTTCACTTTCATATGATAAGATGGTGACCATTATGAATAGTAAAAACGTTTAATATAAAATAGTATAAATAGCACGAGGACAGCTAGGCATAATGAACAGAGTATACATAAATTACAGACAACTGACCAAAGACAAGAATCACGAAGAACGACAGAACACATCAAACGACAAAACAACAACAATGAACCACGAAGACAGGCAGGAAACAAGGAACATAAATACCATTACTAACGAAGACTAGACAAGATACAGCTGACAAGAATGACAAGGGTTATTAACAAAACAAACCACAAAAAAACTAATGAAACCATGACTGACACAGAAGGCGGAGCCAACCGTGACAACGTGCAGCTACAGTAAATCAAACAGGCAATCAGCTTGCATTTTGCATCAGAGGATTTTTTCAGTCACAGTTGGTGAAATCAAACTGATGCCATATTAATTGTTCCCTAAGAATTTGTTAGCACTCTGATATAATCTCTGACTTCGTTGTGTAAGTCCCTCAGGATAGCAGGAAATGTGGTTTGATTCCTCTCTTTCACTTTGCTTATTAAGACATCTTAACATCTGCAGATTCTGTTAGCATGCAAACCACATCCCACTCTCAGCAGATGGAGTACTCACTCTCACTAAACACTCCCATATCACTCCTGTTCTCCTTACTCTCACTAAACACTCTCCCATATCACTCCTGTTCTGCTCACTCTCTCTAAACACTCTCCCATATCACACCTGTTCTCCTCACTCTCACTAAACACTCTCCCATATCACTTCTGTTCTCCTCACTCTCACTAAACACTCCCATATCACTCCTGTTCTCCTCGCTCTCACTAAACACTCTCCCATATCACACCTGTTCTCCTCACTATCACTAAACACTCTCCCATATCACTCCTGTTCTCCTCACTCTCACTAAACACTCTCCCATATCACTCCTGTTCTGCTCACTCTCTCTAAACACTCTCCCATATCACACCTGTTCTCCTCACTCTCACTAAACACTCTCCCATATCATTTCTGTTCTCCTCACTCTCACTAAACACTCCCATATCACTCCTGTTCTCCTCACTATCACTAAACACTCTCCCATATCACTCCTGTTCTTCTCACTCTCACTAAACACTCTCCCATATCACTTCTGTTCTCCTCACTCTCACTAAACACTCTCCCATATCACTCCTGTTCTCCTCACTCTCTCTAAACACTCTCCCATATCACACCTGTTCTCCTCACTCTCACTAAACACTCTCCCATATCACTTCTGTTCTCCTCACTCTCACTAAACACTCCCATATCACTCCTGTTCTCCTCGCTCTCACTAAACACTCTCCCATATCACACCTGTTCTCCTCACTATCACTAAACACTCTCCCATATCACTCCTGTTCTTCTCACTCTCACTAAACACTCTCCCATATAACTCCTGTTCTCCTCGCTCTCACTAAACACTCTCCCATATCACACCTGTTCTCCTCACCAGAGCCGGAGTGGCTAATCGGGAGATTCGGGAGGATTCCCGATGGGCCGGCTCATGTCAGTCTCTAGTTTGGGCCGATTGGGAGGGGAAAATAATTTTGGGCCGGATTTGGGCATGAAACTCCCGGGCTGAAAAAGTGTCCCACTCCAGCCCTGCTCCTCACTATCACTAAACACTCTCCCATATCACACCTTTTCTGCTCACTATCACTAAACACTCTCCCATATCACACCTGTTCTCCTCACTCTCACTAAACACTCTCCCACCTCATCACAAATGTTGAAGCCAGATGTCCAGGATCCGTGTATGATTCCACACTATACAACAAATCTGAACAGAGTAGGCCTGAGGTAGTTATGCTAGTTGTTCACATGCAGTGTAATAGTATAGCAAACCCTAGTATGTGATTATAGGACACTATGACGGCCTCCTTCATGGAGACAGAGGGTATCCCTGCCTGTCCTATAGGCCTACCTTATGACTCCCTATTCAGATCCTGCACCTCGACCACAGTCCCGCTACAATCAGGCCCACAGCAAAACCAGGGAAACAATTTAAATGACCCTAGGAATCCTCGAGGCCAGGTTCCAGTGCCTGAAGGGGCTGAAGTTGAGCGACCCTGATTACTTTAACTCCAATCAGCTGTTTTGGCAGAAAACTCTGAGTATGTCAGATCGGGGTAAGACAACTCAGAGTTCAGGGTTAAGTTTAGAGTTTGTTAAACCTGCTTTCTGGAATACCCCCGTTCTCCTCACTGTCACTAATCACTCCTGTTCTGCTCACTCTCACTAAACACTCTCCCATATCCCACCTGTTCTCCTGTCACTAATCACTCTCCCATATCACTCCTGTTCTCCTCACTCTCACTAAACATTCTCCCATATCACACCTGTTCTCCTAACTATCACTAATCACTCTGCCATATCACTTCCCCCTCTATCCCTCCTAACCCTAACCTTAGCCCTACCCTGACACTAGCCCTAACCCTAGTAATTGAGTAATCTCAAAGTAATCTTTTTCACACACACACACACACACACACACACACACACACACACACACACACACACACACACACACACACACACACACACGCACACACACACAGTACAAATCCAATACAAACTCCCAAATAACTCCTACCTCCTCACAACACCCACACCTTCACTGGTGCTGTCGTCCTGTCACTGCTCATGGTCACTCAAGTTTGTTGACAGTGCAGTGGATGGATGCCACTGTCTCAGAATGCCCCCAAGCCTATGTTAACTTCTGGTTCTGCCTTTTTAGCTAGGCTGTAATAATTTAACTTAATGCCGGAGTTGCTGCCACACTCCAGAAATGTTTATAATCTCATCTGTCCTGTATATGTCCTTATACAGAGCTAATTTTCCCTGTTTTATTTTCTCCACATGGCTGCCTGCCTACTCGAGGAACACTGAGATGAGGAGAGACAAGCCTTTTACAGAGATACATCCTGGGCCGGCCACCTCCTGCCTAACCAGATATGCCTACACCAAAATGGACATTATATCTTACATCTTTTCCTTTTCTTTTTATTCTTTCTGTCTAAATTGTTGTCATTGGCATGGTGACCGGTGTCATCCAGAGGAGGATGGGTTCCCCCCTGAGTCTTGGTTCCTCTCAAGGTTTCTTCCTCATGCTCTTAGGGAGTTTTTCCTTACCACTGTCACCCTTGGCTTGCTCACTGTGGGCTAGGACTCGGCACTTGTAAAGCTGCTTTGTGACAACAACTGTTGTAAAAAGCGCTATATAAATAAAATCTGATTGATTGATACTACCCAATATAGCTCCAGAACCTTCAGTACTTTTCCATACAACCCCAACACCCTTCAGAATCCCCCAAACCCCCTTCAACACACACCCATAATCAGTGGGCTCGCAGCAATCACCCCCCCCCCCCCCCCCCCCCCCCCCCCAATGTAACAGGACAGACAGGGTTAGTTCAACCCTAACCCAACAGACAGGGTTAGGTCAACCCTAACCCAACAGACAGGGTTAGGTCAACCCTAACCCAACAGACAGAGTTAGGTCAACCCTAACCCAACAGACAGGGTTAGGTCAACCCTAACCCAACAGACAGGGTTAGGTCAACCCTAACCCAACAGACAGGGCCTGATGGCTAATTAGCCCAGAGGCTAAAGGGTTCTGCCACCCATCTTCAGTTCTTCTTCTGCCTAAGCCTTAAGCAGGAGAGTTTAATCTTAAGGGGAGCAGTTGGGGTTAAGTGCCTTGTTCATCACCTCAGTCATGGCCTAGGGCCTGGGAATCAAACCCACAATCCTCTAGTCACAAGACCAGTTCCCTACCCACCAGACCATGACTAGCCACAACACAGGAGCACCACAGGCAACCCTTCCTTCTCACCCTGTACACCATTGATTTCCAGTACATGTTGAACTCCTGCCACGTCCAGAAACTGTCTGATGACTCTAGTGTCCAGAAACTGTCTGATGACTCCAGTGTCCAGATGTATCAGGAATGTTGAAGGGCGAGAATACAGAGACCTTATGAACAGTGCAGTGGCAGCTGGTCCTAAAGGTTTTGAGGGCGCGCAAACAAACCAAAAAATCAAAACACAACCAAAGGTACACTAAAAAGGTAGCACACACATCCCAGTGAGATTGTGTCATGTTTGGTAATAGCAGTAGAATAAGTGTATTACATATTAATATATACTTAAATATATGATAGTTTGGTTAGGATTTGCTCCGGTAGCTTAGCTACCAAGCTAGCATATATTTTATTTAATAGTAGTTTATTTTCAAAACATACAATCTCAACATCTCCACGTTCTCTCAAGTTTCCCACTGGAAATAAGAGGCGGCACATTTGTTGCTTTTATTTGTAACGTAATACAAGCGAACCATTCAGTCAACAAGCAATTTACTATGTCATGAAATGCAGTTAATTTCAAGCAAGCAATCAGGCCAAGGGGCATCACACTGTTGAGATGGTGGACTTAGGGAGGCAGTCACGGGGCAGTGTATGTGTGTGTGAGTGTGTGTGTGTGTGTGTGTGTGAGTGTTTGTGTGTGTGTGCAAGTGTGTATGTGTGTGTGTGTGTGTGTGAGTGTGTGTGTGTGTGTGAGTGAGTGTGTGTGTGTGCAAGTGTGTATATGTGTATGTGTGTGTGAGTGTATATGAGACCTAGTTATGCTTCTGATTCCTCTACTTCATCCCTCCAGTGACCAAATGTCAATCCATGAATAATCCTCTTTATCCTCTATCCCTCCATCATCTCCTCTATCCCTCTATCACCCCTCTATCCCTCCATCATCTCCTCTATCTCTACACCCCTCTATCCCTCCATTATCTCCTCTATCCCTCTATCACCCCTCTATCCCTCCATCATCTCCTCTATCTCTACAGCCCTCTATCCCACCATCATCTCCTCTATCTCTACACCCCTCTATCCCTCCATCATCTCCTCTATCCCTCTATCACTCCTCTATCCCTCCATCATCTCCTCTATCTCTACACCCCTCTATCCCTCCATCATTCCTCTATCTCTACACCCCTCTATCCCTCCATCATCTCCTCCATCTCTACACCCCTCTATCCCTCCATCATCTCCTCTATCTCTACACCCCCTCTATCCCTCCATCATCTCCTCCATCTCTACACCCCTCTATCCCTCCATCATCTCCTCTATCTCTACACCCCCTCTATCCCTCCATCATCTCCTCTATCCCTCTATCACCCCTCTATCCCTCCATCATCTCCTCTATCTCTACACCCCTCTATCCCTCTATCCCTCCTCTATCTCTACACCCCTCCATCCCTCCATCATCTCCTCTCTCTACACCCCCTCTATCCCTCCATCATCTCCTCTATCTCTACACCCCTATATCCCTCCATCATCTCCTCTATCTCTACACCCCCTCTATCCCTCCATCATCTCCTCTATCTCTACACCCCTATATCCCTCCATCATCTCCTCTATCTCTACACCCCTATATCCCTCATCATCTCCTCTATCTCTACACCCCTATATCCCTCCATCATCTCCTCTATCTCTAGACCCCCTCTATCCCTCCATCATCTCCTCTATCTCTACACCCCTATATCCCTCCATCATCTCCTCTATCTCTACACCCCTCTATCCCTCCATCATCTCCTCTATCTCTACACGCCCTCTATCCCTCCATCATCTCCTCTATCTCTACACGCCCTCTATCCCTCCATCATCTCCTCGATCCCTCTATCATCTCCTCTATCTCTACAGCCCTCTATCCCTCCATCATCTCCTCTATCTCTACACCCCCTCTATCCCCTCCATCATCTCCTCTAATCTCTACAGCCCTCTATCCCTCCATCATCTCCTCTATCTCTACACCCCTCTATCCCTCCATCATCTCCTCTATCCCTCTATCACCCCTCTATCCCCTCCATCATCTCCTCTATCTTTACACCCCTCTATCCCTCCACATCTCCTCCATCTCTACACCCCTCTATCCCTCCATCATCTCCTCTATCTCTACACCCCCTCATATCCCTCCATCCTCTCCTCTATCCCCCTATCCCTCCATCATCTCCTCCATCTCTACACCCCTCTATCCCTCCATCATCTCCTCTATCTCTACACCCCTCTATCCCTCCATCATCTCCTCTATCTCTACACCCCCTCTATCCCTCCATCATCTCCTCTATCCCTCTATCACCCCTCTATCCCTCCATCATCTCCTCTATCTCTACACCCCTCCATCCCACCATCATCTCCTCTATCTCTACACCCCTCTATCCCTCCATCATCTCCTCTATCCCTCTATCACCCCTCTATCCCTCCATCATCTCCTCTATCTCTACACGCCCTCTATCCCTCCATCATCTCCTCTATCCCTCCATCATCTCCTCTATCTCTACACCCCTCTATCCCTCCATCATCTCCTCTATCTCTCTATCACCCCTCTATCCCTCCATCATCTCCTCTATCTCTACACCCCCTCTATCCCTCCATCATCTCCTCTATCCCTCTATCACCCCTCTATCCCTCCATCATCTCCTCTATCCCTCTATCACCCCTCTATCCCTCCATCATCTCCTCCATCTCTACACCCCTCTATCCCTCCATCATCTCCTCTATCTCTACACCCCTCTATCCCTCCATCATCTCCTCTATCCCTCTATCACCCCACTATCCCTCCATCATCTCCTCTATCTCTACACCCCTCTATCCCTCCATCATCTCCTCTATCTCTACACCCCTCTATCCCTCCATCATCTCCTCTATCTCTACACCCCTCTATCCCTCCATCATCTCCTCTATCTCTACACCCCTCCATCATCTTCTCTATCTCTACACCCCTCTATCCCTCCATCATCTCCTCTATCTCTACACGCCCTCTATCCCACCATCATCTCCTCTATCTCTACACCCCTCTATCCCTCCATCATCTCCTCTATCCCTCTATCACCCCTCTATCCCTCCATCATCTCCTCTATCTCTACACGCCCTCTATCCCTCCATCATCTCCTCTATCTCTACACCCCTCTATCCCTCCATCATCTCCTCTATCCCTCCATCATCTCCTCTATCTCTCTATCACCCCTCTATCCCTCCATCATTTTCTCTATCTCTACACCCCACTATCCCTCCATCATCTCCTCTATCCCCCCTCTATCCCTCCATCATCTCCTCTATCTCTACACCCCTCTATCCCTCCATCATCTCCTCTATATCTACACCCCTCTATCCCTCTATCACCCCTCTATCCCTCCATCATCTCCTCTATCTCCACACCCCTCTATCCCTCCATCATCTCCTCTATCTCTACACCCCTCTATCCCTCCATCATCTCCTCTATCCCTCCATCCTCCCCCTATATCCCTCCATCATTATTTTATTTATGTTTTCCTGACTGTGGCATACAAACACACACACACACACACACACACACACACATACACATACAAACACACACACTCCATATACACACACACACACATACAAACACACACACACATACACACACACACACACACACACACACACACGTGCTGTGATGTGATTGGGTGTTGTCATATCTTCTCTACTTATTCACTTTACTGGTGACATCATTATTGTGCTGCAGCTGGTGTCACATAAATGGCGCAGAGTTATGACACAACAGAAAAGAACAGACATTCCTCCAGGATCACGTACATTCACACGCACACACATTATTTTATTATACACGACATCTTTCATCTGTTCATTTATCTGTCTCACTGTATGCAATGTGTACACCCACACATATATGTTTGTGTTCATTAACGTTATACTATTATATAATATTACGCTGCTGCTTGGAAGATGCGGGGAAACACGTCATACCACGTGATCATTACCACAATAGTGCACGAGTACAGTCCATCTGCTGTCACCGGATAACCTTGCATGTGGCATGTAGGCAATCTGCCTTGAGCTACTGAGAATAAATGAGCGTGCATGATGGGCGCGCGCGTGTTCTATTTATTATGGGCGTATGCGGGGCTGCGCGAGCATCATCAGCGAGAAAGAGAGAAAAAGAGAGCGAAAGATCTGCACGTTCTTCACATTGTAATACATTCATCTCTACGACACTGCCATCTGTGTCAACCAGTTCACGCGCGCCCACGGAAGTGGAGGCAGATTTGACAGTAATCCGCCACGCGCAGCTCCACCACATACGCGCGCGCACACAACCAGGCGCACTGCGTAATGGCTTCTGAGAAATCATTAAATATCATCGGATTGTTCTGGAGCTAATCTGGGCACCGGTGCCAAATTCCGCCCAGCTTTATGACTGAAACGAGAGACAGGACCCGAGCGGGCGCACACGGCACCGCCGCGGCGCTCCGAGGGAATTACATAAGCGGACGGATGTGCCGCATGTCCGCGTGTGACAGCAGCGCGCGCGGAGACTGGAGCAACATCACCGCTCCGCGCTCGAGACCCCTGACAAAATCAGCTGGTGCCACGCACGTGCCCATCACCGGAGAGATGATCAGAACATACCCCAGCTGCTCGCGGTGCGGCCCAGCAACTCCCGCGTGCGCGGGTTCCAGAAGAATTCCTTCCAGCCTCCCGACTCCTTCTTCTCCTCGTCCTTGGCCATGTCCGGGCTTCTCTCGCCGGTAAACACACACACAGGTAACGGGCAGGTACACTTGAAGGAGTCACTAGGCGGCCAGAAGGAAATCCCACCGCTCGGTAACAATACAAATTCGGAGGTAAAATTGGCAGTGTGTTTAATGCCGCAGGACCGGCTGTCTAATGGTGCCAATGATCAATCAGGACCGGCAGAGAGCGCGGACGGCGTCGCGTGGCCTCGCGGTTTATTGGTTTGTTTTCTCCCCCTTCCTATCCTGGCGAGTGCCGCAGCGCGCGCACTAATCCTGCGATACTGCGGTAAAAGGCGCAGCGGATGAGAGTGAGTCTGCGCACTCGCGCAGCGGATGAGAGTGAGTCTGCGCACTCGCACTCCGCCTTTTACGCACCCATCCCCCACCCTCTGCGGAACAGAAGCTCCGAGCGCGGCCACGCCCTCCCTCCAGCACCCGGCTGCCTTGAACATTTTATTCAGCAAATCAGCTGTGTCGCCGCTCTACGTAGACCCGCCTCCTTGATCCAGTCGTCTCACGCGCGCCTGTGACTGACAGGCTCTCTGAAGCGACACTCAGCGGATTAAACACCTGAAATAAATAAATATGCTAAAATAGTATGTAGACTACTCAGAGTTACCAATTACATTCGAATACATAACTTGTGCATATTTAACAAGCAAACAAACCGTCTAAATTGTGGTCTTTAAATAATGGTCTGGAAATCATACATATTCTCTTTTATTTGCTCTACGTTTATATTATATACTACACTCATCTATTTTCAGAAGCACTGCACCATATTAATCGAGGAGGAAATTCCAGCTCTTGTAAAATGCTCCAGCTGCTGCAAGAACATACACTGAACATACACTGAACATACACTGAACATACACTGAACATACACTGAACATACACTGAACATACACTGAACATACACTGCCCCTTTTGTCCTCCATCAGTGTACAAACCAAGGCATGATTTCTGCAGTGTACGCCTGCACATAGCATGCCACATAAAGCGTGCTGTGAGAGTGAGAGGTTAGTTTTCTAATAAAGTTTTATAGTTACAATTTTGACAGTGTAACAGTCAATATATGTTTGCAGTTAAAAGTTAATACAAATACAAAACTTGTATAATACATAATACAAAACTAATCAAGGAAAACTTTAGTTTTTGGTTGCAGGCTTCATTGTTTGCATGTGCCATTTAAACTGCAGACCAAAAGGGCACTTTCACTGTCCAATTTGTAGGAAAGAATGTCTTAAGAAAGAATGATGCCCAGAGCCATATTAATGCTTGTCAAGTTGACCTAGTAAAGCCTGCTGAAATCAGTGCACTTTCAAAAGACCAAGACCTAAAGCTAGTGGGAGAGATGTCTTTAACAAGTCCAGTTCCAGAGCCCGTTATTGACAAGTCTGATTTTTTAAGCATTGAAAATGAGGTCCGTCACCAGCCTACACGTGAACATGCCAAAAAACAGAAAAAAGTCCAGTGCCCCCACTGCAGCACTGTAACTCTCCTAAAGAATCTGAAGAGACATGTATATGTAAAGCACAAATCTGAAACAAGGAGAGACATTACGCAAAGTAGTCACTTGGAATCACAGTGCATCTGTCCAACTAAAGGAATATTTGCTGTCCAGAAATCATTTTTGGGATCCCCTATACCAGTTCATGTTGTGAAAAAAACATGGAGTGAAGATCACAAAGTTCTTTGTGGATTCATGGAATGCCACCATGATCAGGCATTTGCTCTCAGAAGTGGCCTCACAGCTTTCCAGTGTCCTCATGTAAGGTCAGTGGACTACTGCCTTGATCAAACCCTAGAATGTGATTTAAGTGTAGACACACTCTCTGAAATGGTTGAAATGAAATGGTTTGGAGAGAGCAGAAAGACAGAATGTCTCCAGTTGCAAGCTGTCGCCAAGGAAATGGGTGTACCACTCTGGGCACTTGTGAAATTTTCATCCCAAAATGACAAGAGGCATCTTTGAATTGATGAACCAAATATAGCCCATTACAGCCGATTGGGAAGACTTATTGTGACATACAACACAAAACTAAACAGCTGGCACTGCCCATGTGTTGCTCCGCGTATGTCCTGCATGCACAAATGCATTGCCAAGTGGGATCTTTTTCAGTTTGAGCGTATGTTATTCAGGAGAGTGAAAAGCACAGAAGAGCACTGTGAAAACAAAAGTGAAAATTCTGCTTGTGATGAGCAGGTCTTGGGCTCAACTTACCCTCCCGATGATAATGGCGTGATAAGGATGGCCAAGTTCATTTACAGCACCACACGATTACCACCTGATTTACCAGAAAATTTAAGCAGGTTTATGAATGAAAGAGACTTCCCCAGACACTTGGTACCAGATGAAATTGTATGTGCAGAGTGTTCTGGGAGACCCGCTGCTCATCACTTTAAAAGAAAGATTAATAACAATGTCTGGTCTAATAGAAGGTACGTTATTAGTGTTATGAATTGTGTTTTAGCATGGGGGGGGGGGGGCAGAGTACGTGAAATTTGTTCGTTTAAAGTTGAATGTAAGATCACTTAAAAATATTTCTTTATATATAAAGTATTGTTTTGTAATTCTCAAAGATGTGAAAGATGTGTAAACTACAGATTGAATTTACTATTTTAAATCTAGGTATCTCTACATACTGCAAATGCTGCATTCAGTGTGGCATGACCTATCGATATCAAGACTGGAAGACAGGTTTACATAATTTCGATGACCATTGTGTCTTTACTTTGCATTTGTGTCTCTTCCTGAGGCATTCTCTTCAGGTATATTTGTTTTTTTAATTTATTTACTTTTCGGTAATTATTTTTTAACTGGCATGTGTTTCAATTTTACAAAGTGTTCTCCTTACTGTTTGCCACTGTCACTTTTGTCTCTGTAGTACATTACTACTAAGCCAATTACTGAGTGTAGTTATTTAAGCACACAGCTAGTAATTTAATTCTTAAATTTTATACTGTTTTATATACAGGCTCACACTGCAGTTAGCAGAGTTTGTGAAAGCTTGCAAGCTCTAAGTGGAGGGGAAAGGATCAGCTCTGATAAACTACTGCATGGTTACCTGAAGCTTTGAGCAACCATGATTACTCATATTTCTGCTTCAACTGTGGATACTACCCACCGGTTGTAGTAATGGATCTGCATAAAAAGGGAGTATTCAACTTGGCAGGTATGCACAAGAATCTTAATGTAATGTATAATTGTGCACAGCAAATGTATTACTAATATGTTTTGCAGTTATAGTTATTATGTATGGAATATTTCAGTGATTTGGAAGACCCTCCTGCAGACTTTACTGGTGAAGTGAACATTGAAGACTTTTGGGAGTCCATTTCTTTAGAAATAATTGCCAGAGGTCTCGTTCCAAGTATGTTAGTTGGTCAAACCATTAGTGTCAACATTACAAATTCGAGTTTACTGTCTTCAATAAACTGCCCATATTTTTTAATTCAATTATTCATTCATTCATTTATTTATTTTAAGGCAATCGACAGAATCCCCTTTAAAACAAAAGGTTTGTTGCAGTAAACACAAAAGATGTAGCTTTGAACAAGTAAGCAAGCTAACAAGTTTTATACTGGACTAAGTTGTTTTTTGTTTTGTTTTTTTAGGTTGAAACTATTCGGAACCTATTCCGAGAGTGTGGCTTGGATGCAGAAGGTTCTCTGATGGATATGATACTGCGACTTCAACATGAAATGAGCACACGTCAGACATATGACAAAATTCTCCAGAAGATCTGGGGGGCATCTGGTCAATATATCATCTTTATTTAAATTTAAAATTTTTAAATAGTCGACACTCTTGGCATGTTTAGTGATATATACACCGATGAGTCATAACAGTATGAAAATACTAAGTAGTGAACGTGTGATGTGGTATCTGCCACGAAGATGCAGCAGCAGATACAGATACTAAGTTGTCCTGTAAGTGATCACATCAATGAGTCTTGAACACCCGTCACCCTGGCTGTGCCTGGTTCACTAGTAGTACATTTATGGAGCATTGGTAGTAGGTATTAATGACTCCATACTGGGAACACCTCACAATACCGGGCCATGTTTTGGAGATGCTTTGACAGCCATCACAGTTCAACTCTTCTTAGCGTGTCTAAAATTCTTATGCTTGCCCATTTTTCCTGCTTCCAACACACCAACAAGTGCTAACTATTCACTAACTGCTTAATAACATTGCCCACCCATTGACAAGTTCCATTGAAAACGGACAACCGGTTTCATTCACTTCACCTGTCATGCCTGGTCGGTGTATATAGATTCTTTTAAGAATTAAATACTGTTTCATGATTTTTTTTTGTTTGTTTTTTTAAGGTGGCTGGGCAGTTATTATGTGCCCATGCGGAATAGTTTATGGTCTCAAGTGTCTGTTACGAGCAGAATCTCCCCGTGACTACATGGATATGCTCTTGTCCTGGGCTCATATGCCAAATGTCTGCATTTATGACTTTGCCAGAGGGTTGGCCAGACACGCAAATCTCAGAGTACCTGAAGCGATTCCATTCCACCCGTATGAAGGGCGTGTGGCAGACTGTACCCCAGAAAACATTCAGGCTGCAAAAGAGGGAAAGCTGAAGGTCTCTTTCCACTGGTTAAAAGAGAAGATACCAGGCACTGATGGACACCCAGTCACTGGCTCATCTGTGCACGTTGCTCTGTATGATACATTCCATGAAGACAATACCAAAGATGAAAAAGATGTTCTTCGGAAAATTAATCTGATTCCAGAGCTTGCCAACAGTCAAGTGGTGGAACAGCTCTTTTCAGAGCTGAAGAAGAACAACTACTTCTTGAACAACATGTCATCTTCTTCACATGTGTTCTTTATGCGGAATATGATGCATCATCTGAATGAAAAGTATAACAAAAAGACTTCTGAGACGAGACAGAAGAATGTGGGTGGACTCTCTGTATGCCTTAATCTCCTTGGTCAAGCAACAGCTAGTAAGTTACTTCAAGATGGTATTTAAATACTTTAAATTCATCAGGAAGGGTAAAAACATTGTGACTTCATTAGGTTCTGCCTCCCTTGGATGTAACACCAACAAGCCTCAAGTGACTGTGGTGGGGGAAAATAAAGGTAGTCTAATAAAGTGTAAATAGCTTTCAACATGACTCAGTTCAGTATTCAGTTTTGTCTTTCTGGGTTAAACAATGCATTTCTTTATACTCTTAAAGATGAACATCTGTGTGGTCCAGCTTGTGAAGATCTAACAAAGATAGGAGACATAAAGCCACAGCGCTCAAGCTGGGGTCAGCATAGACATGCACTTCAAGATCAGTTGGTGAGTGAGTGTGATTGAGGCGAGGTGTTCTAATTATTTATATTGTTTACTTGTAAGGACTAATTTATAAATCTTGTGATTTAAAGCTTGCTTATGTACTGGATCTAAACCGTCCAGCAAATGAATTAATTGTGAAGATACAGTCAACCTACTTAACGAGAGCTGATTTTTGGACTTTGGGACTGAATCAGCAAGTAGAGTCAACGGTAAGAATAATTTAAGGTTGTGAGTTTTTTTGCATGTTTGTTTTTTAATATGTTTATTTGTTTATTTGTTGTCAAATCTTGAATTGTTGTTTTTCAGTGATAACAGAAATGGCAAGAAAACAGGTAAGTCTATATCCACTAGCTTGCTAGTTTTTTGTCCTCATTATAAAGTTTTCAGTGTGTGTGCGTGTGTGTATGTGTATGTGTGTGTGTGTGTGTGTATGTGTGTGTGTGTGTGTGTGTGTGTGTGTGTGTGTTTGTGTGTGTGTGTGTGTGTGTGTGTGTGTTTGTATGTGTATGTGTGTGTGTGTGTGTGTGTGTATGTGTGTGTGTGTGTGTGTGTGTGTGTGTATGTGTGTGTGTGTGTGTGTGTGTGTGTATGTGTGTGTGTGTGTGTGTGTGTGTGTGTGTGTGTGTGTGTGTGTGTGTGTATGTGTGTGTGTGTGTGTGTGTGTTATATATATAGGGGAAACTCGTCTATGTACAAGATGCATATGTTGTTCCAACATGGCTGCCACCGCTGAAAATCAGCCCTATGTTATCAGTACCGGTAAAGTTTGTTTACCGTCTAAAAATCATAATTACTCCACAGGCTTTGTTATTGCCATTTGAAATGTAGAGTCTGTTCATTAAAATTATTTTATTGTATTCAGAGTGATGCTGACCAAATGGACACTATATGTTGTGTGTAAGTGGTGTATGTAGACCGATCAGCCATGACGTTACCACCACTGTTTTCCTCCAATTATTGTCCATTCCATCAGTCTCACTGACCATATAGTTCTCACTGTTGTACTTCTATAATTCCAGACTGTAGTCCTGTATCTGTTTCTCTGCATACTTTATCCTCCTTTCACCCTGTTCTTCAGTGGTCAGGACCACACAGGTCATGGTGGTGGTGTGTATGTTGTGCTGGTACGAGATTTTTTTTTTCTCTAAATATACATTAACACTGTTTGAAGTATACATGTCTGTTTGACAGGTCCTGAAACCAAGGGAAAGAGAGATTCTCTTTCTCAATTCCTTAGACTTTGATGACCAGCAGTACATTGAAATATTCAGGTTTTATAGAATAAGATGCAAATGTTAAAATAATTGCTTCGTTCAGATGATTGTTCGACATGTTCCAAAATTGCCAAATGTTCAATGGTAATTGTTTTGTATTCCAACTCTTTGTCCGTTTTGTGCTTTGTAACTGCTGAGTTCCTGTTTTTTTGTTTATATGATGCATGAATACTTTGGCTATTAACTGAACTCACTCTTTCCCCTATGTATGATCACTAACTGAACTAATTTGTCATTAAGTCATTCCATTGGCTTGCCACCAGTCAAACATGAAAAAGCTATTGTGTAAGTTTGAAAGTGATTTTGTGACGGGCAGGTGTGAGCAACAAAAAGGAAGCGATCACGCCAAGTCTCAGGGAAAAAGGGTGGTTTAATATAAAGTGTGCAAACCTAAAACCCGTGCAATAGATCCAAATTAAGGATATAATGACCAGCGGTCAACTGGTACAAAGACAAGACATATATAGACAGACAAACGACCATCAGGTGGGAACGGATCACGGGCTCCGCCCACCTGAGGGGCGTACACGACGTCACAAAACAACAACAACACAGCCGCTGTGGACAGAGGCGGCCGGTAGGGGGCCGCCTCACCGTGACAGACCCCCCCACCAAGCCGCACTCCCCTCCACTGGGTGTGTGGCACACAGCGGCTGCACAACAACACGAAGGGGCAGGAAGGCAAGGACAGGCAGGGACACACCTCCTGCAGTCCACGAGCTGAAACACAAAACACATAACATTAGTCAGCTCACCTCCCTGGGCGGGACCCTGGACCGACCGGGCCGTTAACAACACAAAACCACGCCCCAGTCGGTCACAGGGCCCTCACGCCCTAACCGGCATTCAGCTGGTAAGCCCCATGGGTGTGAGGACGAGGGGCTACGGCTCCTCTCTCGTCCCTTGTGTGTGTGTGGGTGTGCAGGCTACCTCTCCAAGGCGTGGCTACTTCACCTCCTGGACCTACCTCCTCCCAGAGCTGACCCCTGCCTTCTGCTAGGGGTCACCCCAGCCTCCTGGGGAGCCAACCCCTCCCGGGGCCTCTCATCTCAAGGTGGACTCCTCCACCCAACCCAGGAGCGCCAGAGACCGAGGCCCAGAGCACCCCCGACGCGGGCTAGGGAGCAGCCCCAAGGGCCTCCTGGTCACCCCGGGCAGGAGGGAGGATCTCCATCCCCAGCAGGAGCTTTTCAGACCGGAGCCCCATGGTCCCCAAACATCCGGGGGCCCCAGCCCTCTAGGGAGGGGCTCTTCACGACCGGGCTCCGGTCACCCCACAACACAAGGGGGCTCCTGCCAGGTGGAGACCCCCACAAGGTCCAGGAACACTGCCAAGGAGAAGCACCTGCACAAAGAACACACCCTCACACACACAAAAAACACAAACGCGCCTTACCCTATTCAGGGCCTCCCTTGGGAGAGACGCCCTCCGTGCCACACCCCATGGCACGGGACCACAGCCGGTCCCCCCCCAAACACACATTCAGGGGGAGGAGCATGCGTGGAATTACACGCAAACATTAGACAACACGTTAGGACACAACACACACGCAAAGACTAGACAAGCAAACAAAAAACGGCGTACACACAAACAGACGGGACCCACAAACGCGCGCTCTACATAAACAGACACAGTGACGCGCCGCTCACGTTCGCAGTCGCTCCCCACATGAAACACAAAACAACACGGGGAGCGAGGCGACGGTGAGGAGCGGCACCAGCGTCACACACAGAACATGTAACATAACACAACGAGCGCGCCTACCGATCGACACGTCCGTTCACGCATACACACATTCACAACAACACGAAGAGTTATCGCCAGGAAGACATTCCTGGTCTTCGCCGTGCCACGGACACAACTCGAAAACACGGCGGAACTCTTCACACACACTGACAACAGACCCGAAGAGCTTTCTCAGGGCAGACTGCCCTGGTCCTCGCCGTGCTACACACACACACAAAACACAAAAGCACGGCGGAGCTCTTCAAACAAAACACTACGCAGACAAACACTTACCACGAGACATGACCACGAACGAAGGAGAAAGAAAAAGAGACTCGGCGGCTTCCGAAGGGTGGCTGGTCATTCTGTGACGGGCAGGTGTGAGCAACAAAAAGGAAGCGATCACGCCAAGTCTCAGGGAAAAAGGGTGGTTTAATATAAAGTGTGCAAACCTAAAACCCGTGCAATAGATCCAAATTAAGGATATAATGACCAGCGGTCAACTGGTACAAAGACAAGACATATATAGACAGACAAACGACCATCAGGTGGGAACGGATCACGGGCTCCGCCCACCTGAGGGGCGTACACGACGTCACAAAACAACAACAACACAGCCGCTGTGGACAGAGGCGGCCGGTAGGGGGCCGCCTCACCGTGACAGATTTAAAATACTGTAAAAAATGATTTCTGCCTCAAACATTTTGTAAGAGCATATTGTTTGGAATATGTAATGTAAAAAAGAGTTTTAGAGATTCATTTCAAGGTTTGTTGGTGGTGTCATGGTTCAAAGTTTTTCCAGTTGTTTTAAAATGAACAGTGTTTATTAGTAAAATTCCTAACCTGATCCTGATGTGTTCTGTAAACTTCAACAGTGGTGTGGCAAACCAGATCACTCCTGGACCATGGACTTTGAGAACTACTCGTGATTTTAAAGTAAATTGTTTATTTTTATTATTCAATTAATTCTTCTGTCTCATTTTCTTTGTCTTCATCTTCTTTCTCTTCATCCTCTCTTCTTCTTCGTCCTCTTCATTCTCCTTTTTCTTCATCCTCCTCTTTTTCTTCGGTTTTCTTTCTCTTTTGTCCTACTCTTCTTCATTCTCCTCTTCATCCTCTTCTTAGTCCTCTTTGTTGCCACCTTCATTGTCTTCATCGTGCTCTTCTTTTTCTTTGTCCTACTCTGTCCTCTTCATCCTTCTCTTCTTCTACCTCCTTCTTTTTAGTCCTCATCCTCTTCTACATTGTTGTCCTTGTCCCTTCTTCACCCTCCTTTGCTTTGACCTCTTCCTCTTCTTCTCCTTGTCATTTGTACAGGCATGTAAATAACTGATTGATGATCAATCAGCTCTAATTGCAACTATGTTCCCACATCAATCCCATGGTATTGATTGTGGCGTGTTCATTCTAATGGTAAATCCCTATATGTTTTTATTTCCTGTGGGTGATTACATGAGTAATTAGAGATCTGCTCTGATCTTAACAGCATTCTACCCGTCAATGGATGGAAGCTTTGATTTTTCTGTGGTATGTATATTATGTTTTATGCATATTATGTAGTATTTGCTAAGTATTCTCTGATGATTCACTAAAGTGAAATGTCTTGAATCCTTCCTTTATCTTGACATGCATTCGGAAATGGTGGTGCCTTGTACTTTTGGGAAACTTCTCCCTTGGAATGTATGCATGCTAAATTTATTAAACTATTTTAAGTAGTGTAAATATAAAACTACATCTGAAATTCTTAATTGTACTTAAAGTGGCATGCGGCACCTGTTATTTTTGTCTTTTTGAAAGCCACAGGAGGCGTTTCGCACACTGGACCACAGAAGCAAAAGATGTCTTGAGTGGCAGAGTAAACCCGGTTTTCCGCATCAAACGTGCCAGAGAGGAGCTTGAAAATGGAGGCACGGGGGGTCTTCTTTCCTAAGCTGGCTGATGAAAGCAGTGCTTGTGTGGCGGCATGTATTTGACTTTAGTCTTAGTCTTGTACCTCTGCTGAGAGGACGTTTACGTTTATTTTATTTTATTTTTTGTTGTTTTAACTGCTTGCTGTATATACTCTGTGGTGGCAATAAAAGGTGAAGGGATAAAAGAAAAAAAAACTTTTGCCTTTCTGCTGTTTTTATCTGGTGACACTACCTATAAAGAGTGACTTTTTAACTACTTTTTGTAGTTTTGGGTACACGCTTTATCACAAACAGTGATTCCCAACAGTAGTGGTGATTCACAATCCTAGCCTTTCAGTCTAGGATTAAGCTTAACCTGGGTCTAGGTAACTGGCAACACATTTTACAGAAACAAGGGCAATCACAAAATATCATTCATTATCATTTATCTGTGTGTAGGCAAGAGAGTGGCTGAGTCATATGACAATGACCAAAAGGTAAATTTTAATTTTAATAATTTCGTCTATAATGCGTTAATTTATTGATGTAATGGTCTTTTTCAAAACAGTATCTTAGTTATTGCTTGTAGTTTTGCTCAATAATCACTGCAAATGTTCACTATTTGGAGTCGTGCTCAAACTATGCAGTGAAATAACCGATTACAGTTGTGTAATATTTTATTGTTTGGAAAAAATCAATGCATTCAAGTCTCTTAGTGGATCATGGCTGCCAGAGGACGAGCAAAGTGATGTAATGGACCCTTTCGTGTTTGGCTTTGAATCTGTACAAGACATGCACCATTTTATGGCAGGGGTGCTTGACAAATTGGGAATACCAATCACCTGTAAATTGAACAGTGTTTAAAGAGGGGAAGCCACGCTGCTTTTGCAAAAAAAAGTTCTAAATGGAAATCTTTTGTTTGTGTGTTTTCATGTATTTCTACCTGCATGTGGGATGTTTCGTAACTAGTATATGTAGTTATTTATGTAGAAACGGTAAATTTGCTAAAAAAAAAAAGCTTCTCAATTATTACTTTTATTTTGAAATTCCTATCATGCGAGACTATAACGGAACTTCAAAGCAGAGATAATCGCGCGAGACTATAACGGAACTTCACCAGCGCGGTGCAGCCAGGATAAGAGAGCCATGGTGAGAGTAGTGTCTCCCAGTCTCGCGCCGTATACTCACCGGCCACTTTATTAGGAACACATGTTCAACTGCTCATTAACGCAAATGTTGAATCAGCCAATCACATGGCAGCAACTCAATGTTGCAAAGCAGCAGAAGACACACCGGGTGCCACTCCTGTCAGTTAAGAACAGGAAACTGAGGCTACAAATCACACAAGTACCTTGTTGAATCTATGCCACAAAGGATTAAGACAGTTCTCAAGGCAAATGGGGGTCCAAACTGGTTTCTAGCAAGGTGTACCTAATAAAGTAGCCGGTGAGTGTATGCAATATCTGTTCTTTCAAATTGCACCTTTTTATATCATTACTCTATTTTTACTCTATTACTCTATACACTGTTTATTATTTTACAGTTTAGTTTTATACAACATCAGGACCATTCAGAGTCATTCTTCCATCTCCATGTGCAATATTTGGCAGGGTTAAGGTTAAGGTTAGGATTAAGGTTAACCCTAGGTTAAGGTTAGGTAATGCTAGGTTAACCCTAACCCCAACCCTTACTCAGCAGTAAGTCTGGGCTTCCATCAGATGCTGCACGTTGGACGTTTCACAAACACACACACACACACACACACACACATATATTATTCTTTATGGTAATGTGTGCTTGGTATCTTCCTGGTCAAATCAAAACTAGCTAAATACAATAAACCTACTCATGGGTTATAGTAGTTTAAAGCTGAACTGAACATTAATAGATCATCCATATTGTACTTCTAATATTACCAAATATTTATTGCTGTATGTGTCTTAGCTCAATGAGGATTGAAGCATGCTGGGTTAGGGTTTTTTATTAATATTTTGTTTTTGCGCTCTTCGATCCACACTGTTACCAACATGACACAGCTAATCCCAGTTTATCACAGAGATAATCCCACAGCTAACCCCACAGTTTATCACAGAGCTAGTTCCACAGCTAACCCCCACAGCTAGTCACACAGATGGGGTTTTCCTGCTCAAACAAATGTGGACTTCAGCAGAGTTTAGCCTATAAACTTTTTGCTCATTTTAAACTGAAACAAAAGCAAAAGAGTTCACCACCTAAACATTTTTTGTTTAAAATAAAACTGAAAATTAATGTTTGTAATATATTAATTATAAATATTATTATAAAAATAATGATTTTTAATAAGATTAAATATATTAGAAAGTAAGACAGAATAAGTGTGTGAGCAAAATGTACATAGCAAACGGGTCTAGAAAAAATATATACACCTGCAGAAATAGTGCAACGATAAATGAAAGTTTAGCCAATCAGAGAAGAGTGGTATGCTCATTAATGATGCGGGATCAGCCACTGGCCAAAAGGAGACGCTCTAGAGCCAATGGGCGGGCTGGACACTGAACCTCAGCCTTTCTGTCCCACCCTAGGGACTGACGGACAATTCGACGCCCCAATGAAATGAGAGACGGTGCTTCACCTGAAACAGATTTTATAGTAATAATGTAAAAATAATTTTTATTTTCAAACAAATTTTCATGTATAAGCACAGAGAAAAACAATAAACTAGTTCATTGGAACAGCTGCACCATATTTACATATACCCAAATTACTTGGTTGTGGGACAGTTTATTTTTGATCTAACCAGAATCACATTTTCTGACACTAATTATATATGAGATCATATGAAATCTGACATCACTACAAGGTGATGCTCTAATAAACACTTGCTTCTGGTTTCTAATATCATACTCACGCTTCATGCCATTAAGGTAGCGTAGATGTATTGTAGCTCCGCCCCAAACACAGCTCACTGCTAGGAAAAGCTCCGCCCCTGATGGAAGGTCCTTGAAAGCGTGTCCCAGGAAGCAGTCGTCTATCACGTATCCCAGTGTCCCAGCATCAGCATCAACAACCACTAGCACACGTTCTGGGACCTTCAGGCTCTGCTGGGTTCTTCCCACAGGGTACAAACCCACCTGCTTACCACCATGCCAAAGCTGATTGGTTGACAGTTCCCATCCCCAGGAACATGAGTCTCCGCCCACCAATGCAGTGTAGCCTGACATCTGCATAGAGCATTTCCCAGTGGACACACCCACAAGGGCGTGGCTTCCTCTTTGCCCCTCCTCCCAGCGAAGCTCCCAGACGTGTAGTCCTGTCCTCACCCCCACAGCACTCTGAGCTGCATCACTGCTTCCCTCCACTGGGGGGCGACAAACACTTGTCCCCAATTCACACAGCCACAAGTTAGGAGATCTATGTGTAGGACTCCACTGTGACCTCAAGTCTCCAGGGGCAACAGAGGGCGTGTCCAGTAAAGTAGCCAAACGGACTGATGGCGTCACAGACAGGGGGAGGAAAGCTGAGGATGAAGCAGATGACAATAGAATGTTCCTCGATTCACGTGAGTCATCACACACCCAGCGGCACAGTGTAAGACCCATCCAATCGGAGTGCAGCGCTCTTACCCAATCAGCAACAAGAGCAGGTTGAATTTCTGCAGGAAACACACTGTTATGAAGTGCCCTGGGAAAAAAGACAGTTATGAAGTGGCTGACCAGCAGAATTATTAGACACAGGAACTATGGGGAAAAAACAGACCAATAAAATATTCTTAAGCTAATATATAGGCCTACAATTTATTATTTTAAACAGTAAATAAATATGATTAAAATAAGCCTTTTGAAAAATGTATCAATGCGTGTTAAACACAATGGTAATTGCAGTTTTTACAAAGTTTTATTAGATCTGTGCTCAGGTTTAATATTTTTAGAAAGGTCCTGGTTATCCATTACATTTAACTCTACAGGGCAGTGGCTGAGTAGCCTGAGACTCGGTGGAAGAGGAAGGCTTCATAAAGGCTTCAGTCATAAAGGACTTAATCTGAAATCACTGAATATAGTCGTTTTATTATTCTGCCATATAATATAAAACACTGGTAAATTCTAAAATCCATTATATTTGTATTATTAAAGTGGTGGTGGTGTTATTATAACAGTATTTATATTATTAAAGGGTGGTGTTATTATAACAGTATTTGTATTATCAATGGGTAGTGTTATATGAGTATTGGTAAACACTGGTAAACATTGGTAAACTCTAAAATCCATTATATTTGTATTATTAAAATGTAGTGTTATTCTAAGATAATAATTCAAAGGCAGTTTTAAATAAACAAACAAATACATAAGTAAATAAACTATTCTCACTTTTTAAATCTGGCTTCCTGGTAGATTAAACACCACAACAGGAATGAAGTTTACTCTGGTCACTCACTTGACTGAACAGTTAGTAATGAAGTGACTGACCTGATTGAACTCTTACTAATAACTTGTTGAGATTAATCAGATATGCTAAAGAATCTTTATAAGCCTCTATAGTCTGTCTGTAACTGAACCAAGAGTATTTGTCAGCTTTGAGCTCTCCACTCACCGTGTACTCCTACGGCTGCGTTTGGGTGTGATGGACATTCAGGCGCTGCTCCCTGCCTGACATGCTCCCTACTCTCTTTTAAACAGATCTTATCTTGTGCTGTGTGCGTCGTCACTGTTATCTTTACAAGTTTTGTGCGCACCGTCTGGCGACCTCCGTCTCTGGAACGGGACAGTCCGACATGGCGTGGACACCAGTGAAGGCTGCTGTACCAAGGGCAAGAGGCTCGGTGAGGTTACAACTGTAGTAAAATCTTGTCACATGTACACTGATAGATTGGAGATCAAGTCAAGTAGAGATCAGTCCCCAGCCAAACCTCCACAGCCATGTCAGTTTTATTGATTCATTCAACTGGCCAACCTGAAGAACCACTGATAGTAAGTAACGTCACTATTGGTATTAATCCTCATATTGTATTATTTTCTGATATTTACATGGTGTTTCCAGTAATATCAATTGACCAGCAGGGGGTGCTAAATGCATTACAATAGCGTTTTTCATCAGCAATTTTCTCAACTGAAGAGAGGAGGGTGTTTCAGTAACTTGGGAGATACTGTGGAAACATTTTGACGAGTGATGAATGATAACGTCTCTAATCTGAGGGTCATTTCTATCAACCAGACCTTCTGTGTTTGTTTACATTAGGCTATGGCAGGAAATATCAAAAACATACAGGCCTACACGGCTACTCGCACTGAGATGTGAACCACATCTGAGTTAAAGTACAGACACCCACACTTTACTCACACTGAGATTTACTTAGTACTGAAAGTAAAGGTTGTAACAATTAGCACCATGCATGTAAAACCTGTAGGGTGACCAAACGTCCGTGTTTCCCGGGACAAGTCTGTATTTCACGTCCTGTCTCGGGAAACTAAATATCATGTTATTGTAGGATTGCGTGGACCTATGTTAAGATAGGAAATTTCGACAGCCTAAATGTCATTATAAAACATCATTAAGTTCATCAACACTATAGTACTGCACTGTTGAAATGCACTAAATGTAATGTTGAGAATGAGGAGGCAGCAAAAATTGACGGGTGTAGT
>NW_027506871.1:2587500-2615000 GCF_052324685.1 Brachyhypopomus gauderio
TCCATGTATATTAGTCCCTGTGTCTCCCTTTGGTTATTTTGTACATTCCTGTTCGTTGCGAGTATTGTTTCCCTCTGAGTATTTCTGCCTGTTCCGTGTTTCCCCGTCATGTTTAATTTCCCTGTCAGAATATGTCTGTTTGTATCTCTTGTTCTGATCGCTCACCCGTTATGACCCATGCCCGTGACTACGACTCTGTTTATCAAATCAAATCAAATGTATTTGTATAGCGCTTTTCACAACATATGTTGTCACAAAGCGCTTATGGAATTCCCTTGAATAAATCTCGCTCTTCTTATCTGATTACTGGACTGGAAATAGTAACTCGTATTACTCGTTACTGAAAAAAGTGGTAAGATTAGAGCACGGCTTAATTTGAGCCGGATCCTGCCGGAACAGGATCCGGGAACTCTTTAATTTTGAAGCGTGCATTCCGGTAACTGTCTGCATCAATCGGGTAACATTTTATGTTGTCTGCTGTTTGCGTTCCGGCATCATTTGATTTACAAATTAAGCACTGGATTAGAGTACTGACATCACTGGGTGTGACACACCAGTTCAAATTGGTGTTAAATCAAGCTGAGGTTTATTGCAAAACCCAAACATACATGACAGGCAACACACTGCTTTAGCCCTGTGGTGTACAGAGGCTCAGAACCTCATGTGCCCTACACGTTCCTATTGAAGGGATACTCGCATCTTGTTACACATAACATTGGAAGACATTCAACACAGACTGTTTGCTATGACAGCAGTGAAACACAATGTTGGAGTATTTCTTAAGGGTAATCAGGCTGGAAATTCTTAAGGATAAGCAACAAGGAATCTCCACACACTGTTACGCCCTAACCCTAAACCCTAACCCTAACCTGACCCTAACCTAACCGTGACCCAAACTCTAATCCTAACCGTAACCCTAACCTAACAGTGACCCTAACCCTAACCTAACCGTGACCCTAACCTAACCGTGACCCTAACCTGACCGTGACCCTAACCCTACCCCTAACCATTCAGAGCTGGACTGGTCTCTCAGTCTCATGTTTAGCCCTGTGTAGTGGTTATCTCCTGTACTATTCATAACCACTATGGTGGCTTGAGCAAAAATTTTAGTTTTGACTCCCCAAATCCCACAAAGTCCAAGGTCCACAGAAAGTTCTTGTCCAAATAAAACAGACTATTTATTCATTGTAAATAATAAAGAAAATGTTTCAGAAACTTTAAACGCAAATAAAAATAAGGATTGCAAAGATAAACCAAAGATAAATGGTAACAAATAAAGGTGCCAGCTCTGTGGCCCTTGGTTTGAGGAAGTGAGGTCAAAGACTGTCTTCCTGCTCTGGCCACGAACCCCCAGGTAGCAGCGTCTGTCTTTATTGGCAATGGTCCAACCAGTAAACTCAAACAAAATAATATGAAGAAACACAGAGAATGACCATTTTGGCTCCTACATACCTCCATCCACTCTTGTCTCCAACCGGATTAATGGGATTGTGGGATTTACAGTGTGGTAGAGTTTAGGGATTGTGTGATTGTTTTTTACCTTGACGTTGGATGGGTCAAACAGGCCTTCAGGGATACGCAGTCTCTCTGCACCATAATCCCCATTAAAACCATTTGGCATCTCATAGTGTAGAGTGGGCATCTGAGCTGCAACCCTACACATAAACATGGGGAATTATGTGTGTTTGTGAGTGTGCATATTTGTGTGTGTGTGTGTGTGTGTGTGTGTGTGTGTGTGTGTGTGTGTACTCACTGCTCATCATAGGGTGAGTCAGACACTTGTAGAACTGAAGCCTGGAAATCCTGAATGACCTCCTGAGACAGAGAGAAAGAGAGAGAATGTGTGTGGGGAGAGAGAGAGAGAATGTGTGTGGGGAGAGAGAGAGAGAGAGAGAGTGTGTGTGTGTGCGTGTGTGAGGGAGAGTGTGTGTGTGTGTGTGTGTGTGTGTGTGTGTGTGTGTGAGGGAGAGAGAACAAGATGTTTTTTCCCCATCCTTAAAAACACATTTAAAAGCATTTCAACATGAGCAATTATTATGTTCCTCATAATGCAACCTATGTATTCTATGAACCCTAACCCTATAGTATTCTATTAACCCTTACCGTAGTCAACCCTAACCATAGTTAACCCTTACCCTAGTTAACCCTAATCCCAACATTAACACCTAACCCTAACGTTAACTCATTCTTCTGTTTGCTGTATGTGAGCTTCAGAAAAAAAATCTGTTCATGAGCAGAGATGTTTTCCGTCTCTTCTTCTGAGCATGTGATATATTACCAGTTATGATGAAGAATAAACCCACTGCCCTGGTCCCTCTCACCACCCCAAATTCTCCCCTGCTACGGCTGTATCTCCATGGCCCTGGACTACTATTACTGACTATCAAGAAGTCTAGGACATCACATAGAGATCATGTGTACATAAATACACACAATGACGAGAATTATTTATCATTCCCATCACTTCTTTGTTTATGTATCTCTCTCATTGTTGTCATGGTGACCAGCACCGGCCAGAGGAGGATGGGTTCCCCCCTGAGTCTTGGTTCCTCTCAAGGTTTCTTCCTCATGCTCTTAGGGAGTTTTTCCTTGCCACTGTCGCCCTTTGCTTGCTCACTGGGGGCTTGGACTCGGCACTTGTAAACCTGCTTTTTGACAACAACTGTTGTAAAAAGCGCTATATAAATAAATTTCTTATTAGATTTGATTGATATACTAAAAGAATGTCAATATAGTTGTGCTTATGTCTGTGTGTACGTGTGTGTGTGTGTGTGTGTGTGTGTGTGTGTGTGTGTGTGTGCGCGTGTTTGTGCTCACGTTGCACATATATGTGTGCCAGGATTTGGTGACAGAAGGGATCTTGTCTTTCTTTGTCCAAACTGGAGGTGCACCCTCTCTCACCCCCTCCTGAGGAAAAGACGTCCATCATTAGTACAATAACATAGTACCATATTATTTAAAATATATAGTGCATACAGATTTTCAGACCTTTTGGTATGTTACAGACTAAAATGGATTCAACTCTTTTTTTTTTTTTTTTTTTTCTCGTGAGTCTACGTTGAATGTTTTTCAGTAAAACAAACTGTTCTTTGGAATGCAGTGTAAATTTAATAAAAATAAAAAAAACCCAAATATTGCCTTTTAAATATTTACATTTTGTGTACAGAATTATTCAGATCTGTTGAAATGATGCTAGCAGTTGAGCTGTGATGCTGTTTCTATTAGTGGAGCTGAAGTTGCTCCTACACACCCTCACTTGACTCCCTGTGTCTTACTGAACTGATCAGACATGATTAGGAAAGGCACACACCCGTCTGTGTGAGGTCTCACATGATTAGGAAAGGCACACACGTCTGTGTGAGGTCTCACATGATTAGGAAAGGCACACACCCGTCTGTGTGAGGTCTCACATGATTAGGAAAGGCACACACCCGTCTGTGTGAGGTCTCACATGATTAGGAAAGGCACACACCCGTCTGTGAGGTCTCACGGCTGTTGGTCCGAGTGAAACCAGGTCATGAGGTCAACTACATTTCTACAACACTGTGCCCAGAGCACAGAACCCTTCATCGTGGTCCAACAGAAGACATTTGGACCATTACTGGTCTTCCTGGATCTGTCCCCCAGCTAAACTGGGAATGAAGTGTCATGGTCAGGCAGGTCGCCAAGAACCCAGTGGTCACTATGAAGGAGATGCAGAGATCCTTTGTGGAGATGAACCTTCCAGAAGGACGACCATCAGTCCAGGACTCTGATCAGGCCTTTAAGTAGCAGGAGCAGACAGAAGGCATTCCTCACCGAATGGCTCATGAGAGCCTGATTACAGTTTTCCAGAATAACTCCATAACTCCCAGACCATGAGAAGCAAGACCCTCCAATCTGAATAAATGAAGATTGAACTATGTCCACAATTGCACATTTCTATGGAATTTCAGCAGAACTGATTTCAGATCAGCATAGATGAAGTCTCCTGCCTCAAAAACAACACTGTCTGGGTATGTCGTCAGATGGTTTTTTTTTTACAGCACTGTGCAGCCTGCTGTATTTGTGGAGGAACATGATTATTATAGCAGTTAATTCCTTTGGGAAAAAGAACAGTGTGCATTTTAGTGTTATAAACTCCAGGTACAGAGACCATTTCTGTAGCTGTGCACCAGTTGTTGTGAATGTAAATGGTCTATCCTGGGTTCTGTCCACTCTGTAGACGGAGTGCTACCTGTATCAGGAACAGATTGATTCAGCCAGATCTGTGATGATAACAGCTGTTCGTATCATGTGAGGTCATCCGAACCGGACCTTGTTCAGTTTGGTGTACTGGATCATTGGGTCTCGGTTCCCAATGTCAGGATGTGGGGTTGATGATGAGAGCCTCCTTCTGTCCTGGGGTCCTGGATTCACCTTGACATAGTATTCATATTGAACCTCATCAATCTCTGCAGTTTAATCTGTGATCAGACATGAACCTTGTTGATTCCGTCAATGTCAGAGCCAGTGTGAATCTCTTGTTTCTGTATCTCATTGTTAATGATGTGGGCAAGTAGCATTAAGGACCTCGCCTAAGGGATCTCACGTGAGACACTGGAAATGCCCTGGTTGGGATTTAAACCTCCAACCTCCTGTACCAGAACAAGTGGTCTTACCTACTGAGCTTTATAGGTCAGAACTAGAGAGCAGGTTAATATTCACAATGTACTCCTACAAATGAGTGTCCAAGGTGAATGTACAGTGGAGGTTTCATTTAAAATCTCAGGAGAGCATCATGCAGGCTATCGCTATAACCCTAACCCTAGCTTTAGCTCTGTTTCTCAGTTTGCTGGTGTAGGTGTTAATGGTCTTTTATGGTTTTAATGGTCTTGTATGACGTGTGGGGTGATTTATGGGGTGACGTGCGGGGTGATTTGTGGGGTGACGTGTGGGGTGACACATGGTGTGATTTATGGGGTGACGTGTGGGGTGATTTATGGGGTGACGTGCGGCGTGATTTATGGGGTGACGTGCGGGGTGATTTATGGGGGTACCTTGGACGCGATCATGTAGGGGGGGGTGATGTCGACGCTCATCTCCTGGAACATCTCTCTGCACTGCATTGTGATGAAATCTCCAGCCAGGGGAGACTTCACTATACCTGAACACAAGTTCAAATGAGCAACAATGAATCCTTTGTGAACTAATAAACTGTTAAAGTGTGGTGTTCATTTCAGAATTTCAGGAAGGTTTAGTTGTAGATATGGGATCTTCCTCCAATACTCTAAACTTATCAGTTTCCTCTTCCTCTCATTCCTCCCATGGACTGGTTTTAGAGCCCAGCACTTACGTATGGACATGACCTAATCTGGAAACAGAAGTCATGAGAAACTATACAAAACACATCACAAAACATACTGAACTATCGCAAACCTTGTTCATTTATTTGAAGGCGTATCTAACTATCCAGAATCATTCATTATTTTTCCAGACCACTAATGAATCAGCTTTTTTGACATTTCCCAAAACACTCAAGATTTTGGCATCAGCACTGGCACCATGGCAATGGAATTCTGAATCTCCACCCTGGTCAGTGGTCTGGATCTGGTTGTTTTCAGGTAGGGTTAGGGGTAAGGTAGTGGTAGGATAAGGTTATATGTCTGGATCAACAAACCGGATGAGTGGTTTGGGGTTTGTCTTCTATTAGACCACTAACATTCAGTACTGAACCATGCAAACACACTCCAGGGAGGTGGTTGATAGCATCAGAAAGACATGAGGTAAGTGGATCTGATGTAAGTAGATGTGATGTAGGTGTTAATCTGGTGTAGTTTAGTTAATCTGGAGAACATGCCTCACCTTGTTGCAGGACATACCCATCATGCACTGGGATTGCGGTTGTGTGTGTTGCACCGCTGTCCAATACCAGCCCAGTGGCACGCCCATTTGCAAAGCTGCAGCCAATCATGTTAAAGCTCAATATCAAAGAAGCCATACATCCCTAATGGTATTTGAAACTTTGGTCATTATATTCCAAGTTCTCACTTTATTATGCCAATATCTGACTCTGCTTTTAAAAGTGATCCAGTGACCATGTAGGTAACCAACCAAATGTGGGTACAAGGGGTCATGAGCAGATGAACATCGAGGCTTAACTTCACAAGACCTTTGACCTTTACCTAATAGAAATGATTGATTTGGTATTACAGTTTTTGACGACTGCTAAAATGCGTTTGTCCAATCTGTAGTCACATTTTCAAAACTCTAAACACAGTGAACACATCAGTCTTCAGTGGCTATACAATTAGTACAATTCATGTTGTTATGGCACAAAATGCAGTCATTTTACATGTTTTTATAATGCTTACATTTTCTATACACACAAGGTTATTCAATAACAAAATTCTGGATCATTTTTATCTTATTTGCAAATGCTTGCACACAGCATGTAAAAAATGAAAATCTAAGGTTCAAAACCTTAAATATTGTATAAAATGCAAAGTTCTGCAAAAACAAAGGCAGCTGAAAAGCTATTACTGTAATACACATTTTTGCACAAATAGATCAAATTAATAAAATGAAGTACAGTAATGTACCGGGTCAGAGAGGAGCAAATATAACAATTTGTCCTGCAATCTCAAGTGCTGGTTTGGTCCTTCACAAATGCCAGATTGGTCCCTATAACAGAGACCTCCTTCTTTCATTTTTGAATGAACTTTACCAACAACTGGTTCCAGAAGCAGAAATGGAACAGGTGGGAGGAAACACGAGGACATTTGTGATGGGACGATGTAGCATTCTGTCATTCTCATGTCATCACAAACTGGTTTATAGACAAACTGGTTTATAGACCACCCAAGAGTGATGTCCCTTTTCCTCCCGCCCATCTCGCCTTTCCTCAACCCCACTAAGGAACTTTTTTCAGTCTGGAGGTGGAAGGTGTATGATCATCGGCCCCATGACCAAATGTTCCTCCTGGATGTAATGGATCCCGGCTGCAGAGACATTTCAGCTGAAGACTGCCAGGGGTGAATAAGACATACCAAGCTTTTCTACCCAAGGTGCATGGCAAGGATCAGCATCAGATGTGATGAGGATGAAAACATGTGGCCAACTGCTGAAGACCACTTACATTACACCTAACAAGACTGTTCAGTTTTGTATCCTGTTTTTTCCCCCTTGTGTGGCTTTTTTGCATATGTGTATTTTTACACATATGGGACCATGGTTAATTATGTTTACAATTAATTATGGTAATAATTTTTTGGGTTAGGCTACAATTTACAGAAATGTCCCTAATACAGTAAAATATACCATTTACTGCAAAACTGTTACTGACTCCTTTTTTGTCTAATCTACATTACATATAGTACCTAACAGTAAATATCACTCATTGTGTAAACAGTATGTTGCTAAAAATGCACACATTTGAAAAAAAAAGTCCAAATTAAGCGGATTACAGTAAAATTTAACTGACTAAGAAAACAACAGATGTTACTGTAAAATGTCTGTTTGCTGGGAGAGAGTAAAATATTACATGTAATGATGTTTCTGTATTCCCATCAAATGTTTTTTACAGTGGTTGTGCAGTGATTGACTATGTTCAACTCAAATAGAGAATCTGTGCTAGTGTTTGTGCTGTGTTTTTCTTGGGATTGTCTTCTGGTTTTAAGGTAGGCCTTGGATTACATTACTTTCAGCTTGATTCTGCTAGTCTGTAGTCTACTTGGTATCTATTGTTGTCATTAGTGAAATCAGCTGTCTTAGTTTCGGGTTAGGAAGTGTGAATAACTGAGGAGGCGGGACCACATATTGACTGCTGCTTAAATAAGTGGCAGTCCTAGAGACATCCTCTACTCTTCAATCAACTGAAGCCCATCTTCATTTTTTGGTTAAGTATCACACCTTGACACACATCATATACTACCTTCATTCATTTATTCATCATGTGTTTTTCCATCCCTGTTCTTACTCCCTATAGTCGCCGTCAATACAAACATCACTACAGAAAACGCACTACCAGTAACCTCATCTACCCTCCACTCTCAACAAACACCCCGATCATTGCGACCGGGGGACTCTGGAACTACCAGTCTGCAGTCCAGAAAGCAGACTTCATCACAGCCATTGCAGTTCATCAGTCCCTTGACTTCTTGGCCCTAACAGAGACATGGATCACCCCAGAGAACTCTGCTACTCCTGCTGCCCTGTCATCTGCATTTTCCTTCTCGCACTCTCCAAGACAGACTGGAAGGGGAGGTGGCACTGGATCGCTTCTGTCCAGTTGCTGGCGCTTTACTCCTTGCACTTTCCCACAAATTACCATCTCAACATTTGAGTATCATGCTGTCACTGTACGCTTCCCAACCACACTTCACATCATTGTTGTTTATCGTCCACCCTGCACCCTAGGTAACTTCACTGAGGAATTAGACACACTTCTGAGTGTCCTCCCTAATGATGAAACTCCTCTTCTTCTGCTTGGTGACTTCAACCTCCCAACAGATAAACTACAATCATCTGGCGTTCTTCCTTTGCTGTCATCATTCAACCTCAACCTCACCCAGTCTTCTCCAACACACAGAGCAGGCAATGTCCTAGACCTGGTCTTCACTAGACCACCTGCAGTGATGGACATTGCAGTAACTCCTCTCCACTGTTCAGATCATCACCTTGTATCTTTCTTCTTATCTCTTCCTCCCCACCGTCACACCCTTACTGCTACAGGCACTACCACCATCCGTCGTAACCTTCATTCCATCTCTCCATCAGTACTTGCCTCTACTATCACCACAGCCCTCCCGTCCCATGACTCTTTCTCTTGTCTCTCCACAGACACCGCCACTGACACTTTATTGTCCTCCCTCTCTTCATCTATTGACCTCTTATGTCCCCTCTCTTCCAAACCCACAAGATCCTCCCCACCTGCTCCTTGGCTCTCGGACACCCTACGTAACAACCGACGAGAACTGAGGATGGTTGAGAGGCGATGGAGGAAATCGAAGCTTACTGCTGATCTTCGCTTGTATCAGTCTCTCCTGTCCCTATTCTCCATGGAACTAACTGCTGCCAAGACATCATTCTACAGAGAGAAGCTGGAGGCATCTACATCAGATCCACGCAAGATGTTCAAAATCTTCTCTTCTCTCCTCAAACCCTCCCCCCCTCCAACTCCCACTTTTCTTACTGCAGATGATTTTGTCACCTTCTTTGAAGAGAAGGTCAATACGATTCGCAGCACCTTTTCCCTAGTCCCTGTTCCCACTGTGTCCCCTCCTACTCCTCCCTTTTCTCTAACCTCCTTCTCTCCTCTCTCAGCTGAGACGGTGCTTCAGCTGCTGACATCCAGCAGTCCCACCACATGCCCTCTGGACCCCATCCCATCCACACTCCTCCAGACAATCTCCCACGAACTCCTCCCTTTCATCTCGACCATCATCAACAACTCCTTATCTTCAGGAATTGTGCCATCATCATTCAAGGCGGCTAGGGTGGTGCCAATCCTAAAGAAACCCAACCTTGATGCCACCAACATCAGCAACTACAGACCGGTATCTCTCCTCTCATTCCTTTCTAAGATCCTTGAACGGGCTGTACACAACCAGCTATCCTCTTTTCTCTCACAGAACCAGCTTCAGGACCCCAACCAATCTGGCTTCAAGCCGGCACATTCTACGGAAACTGCACTCATTGCAGTAACTGAGAAACTCCATGCGGCTAGAGCAAATGGACTATCATCAGTTCTGATTCTGCTTGACCTTTCGGCTGCCTTTGACACAGTCAATCATGAGATCCTTCTGTCCATCCTCTCAGGCCTTGGTATCACTGGCAATGCATGGACATGGTTTGCATCCTACCTGGAGGGTCGTTCCTACCAAGTAACATGGGGAGGATCAACATCCACGCCATGCAAACTCTCCACCGGTGTTCCACAAGGCTCAGTTCTGGGTCCACTTCTTTTTTCCCTTTATACCCGCTCTCTGGGTGAGTCAATATCTGCACATGGCTTCTCTTATCACTGTTATGCGGATGACACCCAGCTCTTCTTTTCCTTCCCACCCTCTGACACAGGTTTCAGCTCGAATCTCTGCATGTCTGAAAGACATTGCCTCTTGGATGGCAGCTCACCACCTAAAGCTTAACCCAAGCAAGACGGAGATGCTGTACATCCCTGCAAGAGCCAGTCCTCATCGTGATCTTTCTATCTCATTCGAGAACACCGTGATCACTCCATCCATGGAAGCGCGTAGCCTTGGTGTAGTTGTCGACAATCAGCTCTCCTTCATGGCCCACGTTGCTAACACAACACGATCATGCAGATTCGCCCTTCACAACATTCGGAGGATTCGGCCATTTCTCTCTAGGGAGGCCACTCAGGTCCTTGTCCAGTCCCTTGTTATCTCAAGACTGGACTACTGCAACTCCCTACTGGCTGGTCTTCCTATGCACGCCATCAAACCCCTGCAACTGATCCAGAACGCTGCAGCTCGGTTGGTCTTCAACCTTCCCAAGTTCAGCCATGTCACTCCCTTGCTGTCCTCCCTCCACTGGCTTCCGGTAGCTGCCCGCATCAAATATAAAACCCTGGTGCTGGCCTACAAAGCAAAGAATGGTCCAGCTCCTCCTTACTTGATGGCCATGGTAAAACCCAGATGCATACCTAGAGCCCTCCGCGCCTCAAGTATGTCTCGTCTTGACCCTCCATCATCCAGGACACATGGGAGACAAGCATCCAGACTTTTCTCTGTCCTGGCTCCAAGGTGGTGGAATGAACTTCCCTTGTGTGTCCGAACATCGGAGTCACTTGCTGTCTTCAGACGCCGACTGAAGACCCACCTCTTTCAAGTGCACTTTGCATAATTATGCTTTGTCTATTGTACTTTATCGTCTCTTTCCTCAGGTATTGTGCATAATTGGGTTATAGGAATTGTTTACTGTCTTTTTCCTCAGGGGATGTGTATATTCAGGTATAATTGTTAGGTATCATTTGACTTTCGTCTAGTGGTTTTTCCAGCTTAGAGTACCTTGTGTTCAGGACTATCTATTCTACCTTGGAGATTCCAAGCAACTACATAGCACTTTTGTAAGTCGCTCTGGATAAGAGCGTCTGCTAAATGCCATAAATGTAAATGTAAATGTTTGAAAGAATGATTGGATACTGAACCAGGTTTGCTGTGTGTATAAAGAGAAAACTTTGGTTGCATTGTGAAATGCAGAGTTGGTATATAGTTAAGAAAATGCGCTTTTGAACAGGATATTAATTATTTGGTTATTTGTATGAGGTAAATGTGTTACTGTGTTTAGAGTTTTGAAAATGTATCAAGTATTGGGAAACGCATGTTAGCAGTCGTAAAAAACTAAGACCACTGGCTACAAATCTTTGCATGTTTACTTAAAACCTGCTGTGGGGTTGGATTATGAAATCTGTATTAGACCCACTGCTCAGTCATGAGTGGACTACTGAGCTGGATAATTAAGGCTCAATCTTTAGCTTTTAACTGACAGTGCATGTGATTGGCTAACATTGCAATAACAGTGAGTGTTATTGGTTAATACTGCAGTGACATTGTGTAACTAGATACGCTGTTAGGACTGCAGTCTTGCACAAAAAGAAGGCAGGAATGTTGTAATGCTCAAACATCAATTCAGTCAGCTTCTCTCTCTTAGCACGTGAGTTCCACTGAAAAACACACACACAAACACACACTCAGCAACAAAATAGACAGTTACTAAGACTTTTGAGTGTGTGTGTCCTTTGGACGTATGTGTGTGGAAGTGGGAGTATGGTGAAGTTTAATGGTGTGTGGTTATGTATTTTTCTCACCGGGGCCTCAGACATGAGCACAGGATGCAAGCTGGGTTCTGATTTGATGTGTTTGCTGTAAACATGATCCATTATGGCCTGGAATCCCTCCCAGTCCTCAACTGCACACACACATAGAAATTTATTTGTACGTGTGTGTGTGTATGTGTATATGTGTGTGTGTGTGTGCGTCGTGTGTGTGTGCATGTGTGTGTGTGTGTGTGTGCATGTGTGTGCGCGTGCACGTGTGTGCGCGTGCACGTGTGTGTGCGTGTGTGCACGTGTGTGTGTGTGCGTGCACGTGTGTGTGTGCACGCGCGTGTGTGTGAATATGTGTGCGTAGGTGTGTGTGCGTGCATGTGTGTGTGCGCGTTATACTCATTCCATTCTTTAATGGTGATATCAGCTCCACTCCAGCACGTGGTACATGAAGAGCGGTGGTGTCCAGGTAGAAGCTCCGCCCACTGGTGTTCTCTTGCTCTGTGGTCGTCTCTCCAGGTCTGTCTTCCTCCACGTCCACACCCACAGAGGTGGGAAAATCCGCCTGCAAACAAGAGCAGCAGAGATACACCAGACAGGCACTGCGCTAAATACGCTGGTGCAGACGTGATGACTGTGATGTGGGTAGTGATTTGGTGGAGTGATTTGGAGAGTGGGGTGTAAATAGGGTATCGTGATGATGCAGGGTGTGATGTGGCAACATAGGTGATGTGGTGATATGAGGGGGTGATGTAGGAGTGATGTGTGATATAAGGGTGGGGTGATGATGTAGGAGTGATGTGTGATATAAGGGTGGGGTGATGTAGGAGTGATGTGATAATAAGTGTGAGGTGATGATGTAGGGGTGATGTGTGATATAAAGGTGGGGTGATGATGTAGGAGTGATGTGTGATATAAGGGTGAGGTGATGATGGAGTGATGTGTGATATAAGGGTGAGGTGATGATGGAGTGATGTGTGATATAAGGGTGAGGTGATGATGGAGTGATGTGTGATATAAGGGTGAGGTGGTGATGTAGGGGTGATGTGTGATATAAGGGTGAGGTGGTGATGTAGGGGTGATGTGTGAGGTGATGATGGAGTGATGTGTGATATAAGGGTGGGGTGATGATGTAGGAGTGATGTGTGATATAAGTGTGGGGTGATGATGTAGGGGTGATGTGATATAAGGGTGGGGTGATGTAGGGGTGATGTGTGAGGTGATGATGGAGGGATGTGTGATATAAGTGTGAGGTGATGATGTAGGGGTGATGTGTGATATAACGGTGGGGTGATGTAGGGGTGATGTGTGATATAACGGTGGGGTGATGTAGGGGTGATGTGTGATATAAGTGTGGGGTGATGATGTAGGGGTGATGTGATATAAGGGTGGGGTGATATAGGGGTGATGTGTGAGGTGATGATGGAGTGATGTGTGATATAAGTGTGAGGTGATGATGTAGGGGTGATGTGTGATATAACGGTGGGGTGATGTAGGGGTTATGTGTGATATAAGTGTGAGGTGATGATGTAGGGGTGATGTGTGATATATAAGGGTGGGGTGATGTAGGGGTGATGTGTGATATAAGTGTGAGGTGATGATGTAGGGGTGATGTGTGATATAATTGTGAGGTGATGATGTAGGGGTGATGTGTGATATAACGGTGGGGTGATGTAGGGGTGATGTGTGATATAAGTGTGGGGTGATGATGTAGGGGTGATGTGATATAAGGGTGGGGTGATGTAGGGGTGATGTGTGATATAAGTGTGAGGTGATGATGTAGGGGTGATGTGTGATATAAGTGTGAGGTGATGATGTAGGGGTGATGTGTGATATAATGGTGGGGTGATGTAGGGGTGATGTGTGATATAAGTGTGGGGTGCTGATGTAGGGGTGATGTGATATAAGGGTGGGGTGATGTAGGGGTGATGTGTGAGGTGATGATGGAGTGATGTGTGATATAAGTGTGAGGTGATGATGTAGGGGTGATGTGTGATATAACGGTGGGGTGATGTAGGGGTGATGTGTGATATAAGTGTGGGGTGATGATGTAGGGGTGATGTGATATAAGGGTGGGGTGATGTAGGGGTGATGTATGAGGTGATGATGGAGTGATGTGTGATATAAGTGTGAGGTGATGATGTAGGGGTGATGTGTGATATAACGGTGGGGTGATGTAGGGGTTATGTGTGATATAAGTGTGAGGTGATGATGTAGGGGTGATGTGTGATATAAGGGTGGGGTGATGTAGGGGTGATGTGTGATATAAGTGTGAGGTGATGATGTAGGGGTGATGTGTGATATAAGTGTGAGGTGATGATGTAGGGGTGATGTGTGATATAAGTGTGAGGTGATGTAGGGGTGATGTGTGATATAAGTGTGAGGTGATGATGTAGGGGTGATGATGGAGTGATGTGTGATATAAGGGTGGGGTGATGATGTAGGGGTGATGTGTGATATAAGGGTGGGGTGATGATGTAGGGGTGATGTGTGATATAAGGGTGGGGTGATGATGTAGGGTTGATGTGTGATATAAGTGTGAGGTGATGATGTAGGGGTGATGTGTGATATAAGTGTGAGGTGATGATGTAGGGATGATGTGTGATATAAGGGTGGGGTGATGATGTAGGGGTGATGTGTGATATAAGGGTGGGGTGATGTAGGGGTGATGATGTAGGGGTGATGTGTGATATAAGTGTGAGGTGATGACAGTACCTTTGGACAGTCTTCTCCAGCATAACCCGCTCTGGTGGAAAATGAACCAATATCAAACACCAACGCCCCCACCTCATCTGAGAGACAGATGGGGAGACAGACGGGGAGACAGACAGGAAGACAGAGATGGAGAATGGAGAATAGAGACAGTTGGGAAGAAATTGAGAGAGGAGAAAAGGAGTGAGTTTATTTCAGTGAAAATTTGCTTCACAATGTGAGAGATTACAGATCCGCTTTTGTGAAGAGAGCCTGAACCTCCTTTGGAGCGTAAGAATATTGTAAGTTGTTTTGGTTGTAGAATATAAACCAGTGGAATCATTTTAATTGGACATTTTTCTTGAGGATGGTGTCTGCCTTAGAGGGCAATATGCCAAACAGGTACAGGTTGAAGAGGATGAGTCACAGAGGATGAAGAGCATCGTTCTTTCCTCAGAATAAAAAGTGCCTGCAGTCCTGATGGGAAGAGGGTCATCTTCACCTGTTTTGTTTTTCAGGGGAGGTTTGTTGCCCCATTTTCAGCTGATAGTCATGAAACAAGAAGCTTTTAAATACATTTTAAACAAATTTTAGACATTTCTACATGAAACCCACTTCAAAATCAAACATAAAGGTTCCATCCTCCGACCTAAGCTGTGTGCACGTGCGGGCGGGAGCGCGTGCGTGCGGGGGCGCGTTGATGGACTAAGATTTCATAGAAATACACGAAACAAAGACACTGAACTTGGTGCCTGTGTACAGTACGTCGTGATAGTTACTGTCTTTAAAACAGTCATAACGATACACTATAATTGCGCATGCGCGACTTGTTAGCCGCATATTGATGCATTTTAAAGAACGAGAGCATAAACCTGGCGATGTTAGGATAAGCAGACGAGGGACTGTAGTCTTACCTCCACCGTACACCCCACCGCTCATGTCTCCACTCGGCTCCACACACTCCGCGTCTCTTTAGGCGCACGTGACCGTTACCGGAATTTCTGATTTCTGCGTGACTCGCGGAACGTCGACCGGATAATATTTGAATTTTCGTAGTTTATATCTGCGAGGGGCGACGGACAAAAATACGAAGGTGTATATAGATCCTTCCCCTCTTCCCCCGTCACCGCACGCGCGTGTAGTCCTGACAGGTCACGCGCTATTGGGTGAGATATTTGGGGCAGAGCAGCTGTTGTTCAGTAATAATGCTCATGTCACGTCTGGAGGGACTGGGCTTCAGCACTGTTGTGAACTGACTCTGATCAACACCGAACATCTGAAGAGCGAGTTTATCCTCTTGGGCTCCTGCAGCCAAATTAACGGACTGCGGATAGTCGGATATACTGTCGACCATAACATTTACTCTGTGCCAATTGGCAAGTTTCATTTCTTGTAGTTTTACGCACATAAATCGCCAAGATAAGTAGATTTTGGTTTTATTTCTTTTTTATCTATTTGTCTATTAAATGTCCGAGTCCGCTTCTTTTTGTGTGCTTCGCCGTGTACGCGTTTCTGCATTTATGGATGTGGCGCAGAGCGTAAAGGAGGCCACGGAGAGGAGACGGAGAAGAGACGTGAGACCACCAGAAAGATGAGAGGAGCGTTTAGGAAGCGATGTGGTTCCCGGGGAGGACACAGCTGGAGCTCCATTATTATTACAGAAATCAGCACTGACGACAGCGCGCTACCTAGTGGATCTATTTACTTCAGCAGAACCACTCCCCTGCTGACATTACCTATAGGTTATCTGCCAGTGCAGTGATATGTGCAAATTGAGACTACCGTGAAGCTAAGTAAAAGTCACTTTCATTCTACCTCCGAGTTGAATCATTTATTCATATTTACTGTGTTGGAGTAAAGACACGACACTACCCTGCGTCTGAGAACCGTGTATCAACAGCTGCACGGAGCTCGTGCTCCAGCGGAGAGGGCGTCTCTGCATCTTCAAATAAATCCATAATGCCAAATAATCTCAGTTCATCTTTAGTATGAGACTCATGAGTGTTACACTCAGTGTGTTAGACTAACCACGTCTTCTGTAATCGGAAACCCGCTCCTGTGGTCGCGCTCAGAAACGTGCACGATGATGTGATGCAAGAGAAAATCTAGAATAAAACGATTTTAGGAGTGATGGGCTTTTCGTGTTTATGCTTAACACCCGTTCGGTTATCTCCGAGGACATTTGTTGCATCATATTTAGCTGATAAAAAGATTTTAAATCTAAACAAATACAGAACAACAATGTAGGCCTACCATATCGAATTTCGACTGTACAAACACACTGAAACAAATACTAAACACGTACACTAAACGATTTACTTCGTTTGGGTTTAAACTTGGTTTTCTCAGTCAGAATATGGTGGTTTCACCTGTAGATGGTCGACCATCAGGATCTGTGGTTATGAAAGATCATGACCCTGTGTTTTAACCATTTCTCCACGATGGACAGAATTCATTCACTCAGACCCGCGCAGATTACCCTAACTATTTTGATAATCCACCATGTAGCATTATTTTGGGCACCCTTGTTAATTTTCCTGATTTACCTTTATAAATCATTGAATGTTTGGATTTTTAAAAATCAGTTAAATATATCATAAAGTGAAATTAAGTTTATATGATTTACAGAAAGTGCAATAATTGTCTAAACAAAAATAGGCAGGTGCATAAGTTTGGACACTGTTGTCATTTTATTGATTTCAAAACCTTTAGAACTAATTATTGGAACTCAAATTTGGTTTGGTAAGTTTAGTGACCCTTGACCTCCATACAGAGGTGACTCCAATTATGAGAAAGGGTAGTTAAGGGTGGCAATTGTATGTTTTTCTCCTCTTTGCATCTTCTCTGAAGAGTCGCAGCATGGGAGATTCAAAACAACTTTCAAATGACCTGAAAACAAAGATTCTTCACCGTCATGGTTTAGGGGAAGGATACATAAAGCTATGTCAGAGATTTCAGCGTTCAGTCTCCAGTGTGAGAAACATTGTGAGAAAATGGAAGAAGACAGGTACAGTTCAAGTCAAGGCTCAAAGTGGCAGACCAAGCTAAGGGCGTACTCACACTAGGGTCTGTGATCCGGGCCCGGGCACGGTTCCCTGCCGAAGCACGGTTCGTTTGGCTAGTGTGATCACTCCAACCGTGCCCGGGCCCGGATCAGTTAACCGTGCTCGGGCCCGCTTGAAGATGTGGTTCGCTTCTAGTGTGAGCGCTATCCGTGCCCGGGCCCGCTTGGTGCCTGCCAAGCACTGTGCTTGCACCGTGTTTCTGCACTCCCAAAACGACTCCAAAAATACAATAAAAAGAGAATCATGAGCTCCATAGTGTTGTGCGAGCGCGCTTTTTTTCCAAATAAAGCGGCGTTGTGATGACGTAAGTGTGCTCGGGCCGGGTTGATGAAGCCAGTGTGAGTGCAGGCCAGAGGGGGAGTGGGGAGGGGGGGTAACCGGGCCCCAGCACGGAACCAGCAAACCGTGCCTAGTGTGAGTACACCCTAAATCTCAAATAAACAGAAGCACAGGATGTTGAGAACAGTCAGTCAATCCACAGACCAGCACCAAAGACCTACAACATCATCTTGCTACTGATGGAGTCACTGTGCATCTTTCAACTATCCAGCACACTTTACAAAAGGAGATGCTGTATGGAAGAGTGATGCAGAGGAAGCATTTTCTCCACCCACATCACAAACAGAGCTGCTTGAGGTATGCTAAAGCACATTTAGACGAGCCGGCTTCATTTTGGAGGAAGGTGCTGTGGACTGATGAAACTAAAATTGTTATTTGGCCATAACAAGGGCCGTTATGCATGGAGGAAAAAGAACACATCACTCCAAGAAAAACACCTGCTACCTACAGTAAAATTTGGTGGTGGTTCCATAATTCTGTGGGGCTGTGTGGCCAGTACAGGGACTGGGAATCTTGTTAAAGTTGAGGGACGCATGGATTCCAATCAATATCAGCAGATTCTGGAGACCAATGTCCAGGAATCAGTGAAGAAGCTGAAACTGCGCTGGGGCTGGATCTTCTAACAGGACAACGACCCTAAACACTGATCAACATCTACAACCGCCCTCAACACTGCTCAACATCTACAACCACCCTAAACACTGATCAACATCTACAACGACCCTCAACACTGCTCAACATCTACAACGACCCTAAACACTGCTCAACATATACGACCCTAAACACTGATCAACATCTACAACGACCCTCAACGCTGCTGAACATCTACAACTGCCCTCAACACTGATCAACATCTACAACCGCCCTCAACACTGCTCAACATCTACAACCACCCTAAACACTGATCAACATCTACAACGACCCTCAACACTGCTCAACATCTACAACCACCCTCAACACTGCTCAACATCTACAACGATCCTCAACACTGCTCAACATCTACAACGACCCTAAACACTGCTCAACATCTACAACGACCCTAAACACTGCTCAACATCTACAACCACCCTAAACACTGCTCAACATCTACAACCACCCTCAACACTGCTCAACATCTACAACGACCCTCAACACTGCTCAACATCTACAACGGCCCTCAACACTGCTCAACATCTACAACGGCCCTCAACACTGCTCAACATCTACAACCACCCTCAACACTGCTCAACATCTACAACCACCCTAAACACTGATCAACATCTACAACGACCCTCAACACTGCTCAACATCTACAACCACCCTCAACACTGCTCAACATCTACAACGACCCTAAACACTGCTCAACATCTACAACCACCCTCAACACTGCTCAACATCTACAACGACCCTAAACACTGCTCAACATCTACAACGACCCTAAACACTGCTCAACGTCTACAACGACCCTGAACACTGCTCAACATCTACAACAACCCTAAACACTGCTCAACATCTACAACCACCCTCAACACTGCTCAACATCTACAACAACCCTAAACACTGCTCAACATCTACAACGACCCTGAACACTGCTCAACATCTACAACCACCCTCAACACTGATCAACATCTACAACGACCCTAAACACTGCTCAACATCTACAACCACCCTCAACACTGCTCAACATCTACAACGACCCTAAACACTGCTCAACATCTACAACGACCCTAAACACTGATCAACATCTACAACAACCCTAAACACTGATCAACATCTACAACCGCCCTAAACACTGCTCAACATCTACAACCACCCTCAACACTGCTCAACATCTACAACCACCCTCAACACTGCTCAACATCTACAACGACCCTAAACACTGCTCAACATCTACAACGACCCTGAACACTGCTCAACATCTACAACGACCCTAAACACTGCTCAACATCTACAACGACCCTAAACACTGATCAACATCTACAACAACCCTAAACACTGCTCAACATCTACAACCGCCCTGAACACTGCTCAACATCTACAACCGCCCTGAACATTGCTCAACATCTACTAAGGCAATCATGCAGAGGAACAAGTATAACATTCTGGAATGGCCATCTCAGTCTCCTGAATATTTTTGAAAATCTGTGGTGTCGCTTAAAGAGAGCTGTCCATGCTAACTGGATACGGACCCAAATGCCAAAAAATTTTTAACGGGAGACTATATTTTAAACCAGAGAATTTATTTTCAGACGAGTGTTACGTTCGCCCCCCCCCCCCCCCCCCCCCCCCCCCCCCCGCTCAACAACTTTCTTTCGTCCGCCACCGCGGACCCGGACCTAAGGTCTGAGCTATCTGCCAAAAATGGACCGCGAAAAGATTTAATTGATTACCCCTGATCTAGACTCTCATTAGAAGCTATAGGAAGCGTTTAGAGGTTGTTATTTCTGCGAAAGGAGGATCTAAATATTTAGATTAAGGGTTTTTTTTTTTTGGGTGCCCAAACTTATGCACCTGCCTATTTCTGTTTAGACAATTATTGCACACTTTCTGTAAATCATATAAACTTATATATATTTATACATACACAAACGTAATTATATGTAATTATATATATGGATATATTTTTGCAAGTCTACATTTACGTTTATTGAAATATTTGTGTATGTTGGAAATATTTCCACTTTGCAAAATAGAAAAATAAACCTTTGTTCAACGGCCCTTAACAGTACCAGCGTGGCCCACTGGGGGCGTTGACCAGACTAGTTGCTATGGTTACTGCTCTAGTAGTCCGTTCTAAACTAATTAAACCGATTTCATTTCGGAACTATTTTGCGGTCTTCAGATTAAATCGCTTTACACGTAGTGTCAATATGTTGTGTGAAATGAAGCCCAACGAGACAATTGCAGTTGTAAAAAGCTTTACAGAAATTTGACTTTTGGCTTTTTTAAACTTTTGACAAGAAATGACAATGAAACATAAAAAAACAAAATAAAATAAGTATGACATCCAGAGTGGCGTAATTAACGACAAGGTCTCGGTTCCTGGTACAAATACCGTCTGCGGTGACCGGTGACCTGCTGTTTTCTCCGTTAACCGTGTGTTTAAACCTATTATAACACTTCACGGGTTCTGTCGCTGACTCGGTGTGAAGGATTTACAAACTTCTTCTGGTGGCAGAAAAACCGGATCACGCTCCTAAACTTGATATTTGTGTAACGGTACGCGGCCCGCCTCGCCCGGTGTCCGGTTCCTGCGCTGACGTCACGCCCGGGATGGCGAGCGGCGGAACTGCCGAGGGGCGCGAGACTGACGGGGCCGCGCGGACGCCCCGACGGGGCGCGAGACCAGCGTGACGGGGCCGCGCGGACGGGACGGTGTCGGTTCGTTCGTTTAACGTTTGTCTTTTCTGCGCAGTCACGTCTGACTGCGCGAGCGGAGGCGCGTGCGCCCTGCGGCGCGAGCTGGACGGTTGTGTCGGTTCTCCTGGACTGTCGCTCAGTGTTTTTTTGTTCATCCGGTTAAAAGTTTTGAGTCTGTAATTGTCGTCCCTCGTGAAGAAGCACTGCCGTTGTTCAAATGTGTTTTTAATTACAGGACAACTTTGAGTATTGTAAATAATTACTTTAATCTGTTTAAAGGACTTAGCGCCACCGCCCATCTGTTTCCCGTACCCCCCCCCCCCCCCCGTCCGGTGCTGGGGCAGTAAGGCCCGAGTCGCCCCACACTCACAGGGTAGACACGCTCGGTAAACGTTTTCACTCTCAGGACTCGTGTTTATTTTTCCGTTATCCGCTAATCATGTGGACGATCTAACAAACACCGGGCGGAGCTCGCGGAGACCTCGTCGCTCTTCTCGGTTTGGGTGAGTCCTCTGTCCGTCCGGGAACGTCCGTGTGTTGGTGCAGCGTTACACCGTGTTGGGAACGAAGTCTTTCCTCCACACACACACACACACACACACTCACACACAGCGGGTCAGAGACGTTTTTGCTGCGGACGACGTGAAAAGTGTAACGGCCACTAAACCTAACCCCAAACTTAGTCTAACCCTAACCTTGCTCTAACCCTAACCTTACCCTAATCTTAATCCTAAACCCAATCCTAACCCTAGCCCTAGCCTGTTAGTGCAGAGGATATGTGGGCGTTCTAGACACCGGTTGTCAGACCACTTCAAACGTGCGGACAGGTTATTTATAGATCACTGTGTGGGCTGGGACACGCTGAACAGTCCTTACTGTCATCAATAAAACGTTTTATTTAAGTGAAAGAGAGAGAGAGAGAGTGAAAGAGAGAGAGAGAGAGAGAGAGAGAGAGAGAGAGAGTGAGTGAGTGAAAGAGAGAGTGAGTGAGTGAAAGAGAGAGTGAGTGAGAGAGCGAGAGTGAAAGTGAGAGAGAGAGAGAGAGTGAAAGAAAGAGTGAGAGTGAAAGAAAGAGAGTGAGAGTGAAAGAGAGAGTGAGTGAGAGTGAAAGAGAGAGAGTGTGAGAGAGAGAGTGTGAAAGAGAGAGTGAGAGTGAAAGAGAGAGTGAGAGTGAGTGGGGAAGGAGTCACAACCTCTGTAGCTGATTAGTCATGTGGTCTTGTAACCCCAAGCAAGTGAAACATGCAAGCAAAGTCTCTACACACACACACACACACACACACACACACACACACACACACACACAGTGTAAATAAAAATATACAATATCTGTGTTAGACTGCATGTTGTATGATGGCACACTACACCATAGTGTATTTCATCACCTGTCTGGTGTTACTTTATATTTTATCACCTGTCTGGTGTTAGTTTTCAGATTGTATTCTATCTCCCAGTCTAAAGTTCAGCCCTGACACTTGTTTCAGAACTTGTTTCTTATGTTTTACCTTAAGGAAATTAAAGTAGACAATTAATTACTCAGCTGAATGACGTAAACAAGAAAAAACAGGATCAGAAGTGTCAATGTTCATGCAGCTGTAGTCTTACATCTTAATCCTGTAAGTGCTGATAGAAGAGCCTTTTCTCACTATTTATCTCCTATTCACTTATAATAACGCACTATTATACATAGGATTGGTCTAAGGTGGCATGAAAATAATGTGATCAAACCAAAATCACATTTTGTTACAAATTTTATTTTGAGTAAATGAATGTTAGACCGCAGCATTCATTTGGGGCAGGGAACCGGTCTTGTGTGACAAGAGGGTTGTGGGTTCGATTCTCAGGCCTGCGGCCATGACTGAGGTGCCCTTGAGCAAGGCACCCAACCCCAACTGCTCCTTGTGTGCTGGGCAAGGGCTGCATGTGTGCACCACAGCCCCCTAGTAATCACTAGTGTGTGTGTCAATATGAATACTAAAATCACCTAGTAACAATATTCTGTCATAGTATAAACCACTGCAAAACTTGAAAATGTTCCAACATAAATAGACTAATTATGAAAATGACTAAAAATAACAGCCAATCTTCCACCATGGCCTCAATGTAAAAATTAGTCATTCAAAGGTCATAGTTCATTAAGCCACTTCTCATAATGTTTCAACAAGTCTCAACAAAAACAAAAAATAATTGTCATTTGGAGGATACAAAATCCTGCATAACAAATGCCTTTGTTGATAGGGTTGTAATTGTGTGTTTGTGCTGATTGTGTTTCCGCAGGGGTTAACATGGCTGCCTCTGTGAAGGTGGCCGTTAGAGTGCGACCCTTCAGCTCCCGTGAGACCAGCAGGGAGGCCAAGTGTGTGATCCAGATGCAGGGCAGAACCACGTGTGCGTACACACAAACATGCACACACATGTTTGAGTATGGGTGGCTAACGTTATTGGGCCAAATGTTCTCGTAAAAAAGGGCAAAAATATGTAGTTGTTGTGTGTTGTGCTGTGTTCTGTACAGTGTTGTGTGCTGTAGTGTTGTACACTAATACATTGTTGTGTGCTGTACAGTGTTTTACACTAATACAGTGTTGTACACTAATACAGTGTTGTGTGCTGTAGTGTTGTACACTAATACAGTGTTGTGTGCTGTACAGTGTTGTACACTAATACAGTGTTGTGTGCTTTTACAGTGTTGTGCACTAATACAGTGTTGGGTGCTGTACAGTGTTGTACACTAATACAGTGTTGTACACTAATACAGTGTTGTGTGCTGTACAGTGTTGTGCACTAATACAGTGTTGGGTGCTGTACAGTGTTGTACACTAATACAGTGTTGTACACTAATAGTGTTGTGCACTAATAGTGTTGTGTGCTGTACAGTGTTGTACACTAATACAGTGTTGTACACTAATACAGTGTTGTACACTAATACAGTGTTGTGCACTGTACAGTATTGTGCACTGTACAGTTGTGCACTGTACAGTGTTGTATGCTGTACAGTGTTGTACACTAATACCATGTTGTATGCTGTACAGTGTTGTACATTAATACAGTGTTGTACACTAATACAGTGTTGTGTGCTGTACAGTGTTGTACACTAATACAGTGTTGTGTGCTGTACAGTGTTGTGCACTAATAGTGTTGTGTGCTATACAGTGTTGTGCACTAATACAGTGTTGTGCACTAATAGTGTTGTGTGCTGTACAGTGTTGTACACTAATACAGTGTTGTACACTAATACAGTGTTGTGCACTGTACAGTGTTGTGCACCAATACAGTGTTGTGTGCTGTACAGTGTTGTATGCTGTACAGTGTTGTACACTAATACAGTGTTGTATGCTGTACAGTGTTGTGCACTAATACAGTGTTGTATGCTGTATAGTGTTGTGCACTAATACAGTGTTGTATGCTGTATAGTGTTGTACACTAGTACAGTGTTGTACACTAATACAGTGTTGTATGCTGTACAGTGTTGTGCACTAATAGTGTTGTGCAGTAATACAGTTTTGTATGCTGTAGTGTTGTACACTAATACAGTGTTGTATGATGTACAGTGTTGTGCACTAACACAGTGTTGTGTGCTGTACAGTGTTGTACACTAATACAGTGTTGTGTGCTGTACAGTGTTGTACACTAATACAGTGTTGTGTACTGTACAGTGTTGTGCACTAACACAGTGTTGTGTGCTGTAGTGTTGTACACTAATAGTGTTGTGTACTGTACAGTGTTGTGCACTAATACAGTGTTGTACACTAATACAGTGTTGTGCACTGTACAGTGTTGTGCACCAATACAGTGTTGTGTGCTGTACAGTGTTGTATGCTGTAGTGTTGTACACTAATACAGTGTTGTATGCTGTACAGTGTTGTACACTAATACAGTGTTGTGTACTGTACAGTGTTGTGCACTAACACAGTGTTGTGTGCTGTAGAGTGTTGTACACTAATAGTGTTGTGTACTGTACAGTGTTGTGCACTAATACAGTGTTGTACACTAATACAGTGTTGTGCACTGTACAGTGTTGTGCACCAATACAGTGTTGTGTGCTGTACAGTGTTGTATGCTGTAGTGTTGTACACTAATACAGTGTTGTATGCTGTACAGTGTTGTACACTAATACAGTGTTGTATGCTGTATAGTGTTGTGCACTAATACAGTGTTGTATGCTGTATAGTGTTGTACACTAGTACAGTGTTGTACACTAATACAGTGTTGTATGCTGTACAGTGTTGTGCACTAATACAGTGTTGTGCAGTAATACAGTTTTGTATGCTGTAGTGTTGTACACTAATACAGTGTTGTATGCTGTACAGTGTTGTGCACTAACACAGTGTTGTGTGCTGTACAGTGTTGTACACTAATACAGTGTTGTGTGCTGTACAGTGTTGTACACTAATACAGTGTTGTGTACTGTACAGTGTTGTGCACTAACACAGTGTTGTGTGCTGTAGAGTGTTGTACACTAATAGTGTTGTGTACTGTACAGTGTTGTGCACTAATACAGTGTTGTACACTAATACAGTGTTGTATGCTGTACAGTGTTGTGCACTAATACAGTGTTGTATGCTGTACAGTGTTGTGCACTAATACAGTGTTGTGTGCTGTACAGTGTTGTGCACTAATACAGTGTTGTTCACTAATACAGTGTTGTACACTAATACAGTGTTGTGTGCTGTACACTGTTGTGCACTAATACAGTGTTGTGTGCTGTACAGTGTTGTGCACTAATACAGTGTTGTATGCTGTACAGTGTTGTGCACTAATACCGTGTTGTGCACTAATACAGTGTTGTGTGCTGTACACTGTTGTGCACTAATACAGTGTTGTGTACTGTACAGTGTTGTGCACTAATACAGTGTTGTATGCTGTACAGTGTTGTACACTAATACAGTGTTGTACACTAATACGTTGTTGTACACTAATACATTGTTGTATGCTGTACAGTGTTGTGCACTAATACAGTGTTGTATGCTGTACAGTGTTGTGCACTAATACAGTGTTGTATGCTGTACAGTGTTGTATGCTGTACAGTGTTGTACACTAATACAGTGTTGTATGCTGTACAGTGTTGTGCACTAATACAGTGTTGTATGCTGTATAGTGTTGTGCACTAATACAGTGTTGTATGCTGTATAGTGTTGTACACTAGTACAGTGTTGTATGCTGTACAGTGTTGTACACTAATACAGTGTTGTACACTAATACAGTGTTGTATGCTGTACAGTGTTGTGCACTAACACAGTGTTGTGTGCTGTACAGTGTTGTGCAATAACACAGTGTTGTGTGCTGTAGAGTGTTGTACACTAATAGTGTGTACTGTACAGTGTTGTGCACTAATACAGTGTTGTGTACTGTACAGTGTTGTGCACTAATACAGTGTTGTGTACTGTACAGTGTTGTGCACTAACACAGTGTTGTGTGCTGTACAGTGTTGTGCAATAACACAGTGTTGTGTGCTGTAGAGTGTTGTACACTAATAGTGTGTACTGTACAGTGTTGTGCACTAATACAGTGTTGTGTACTGTACAGTGTTGTGCACTAATACAGTGTTGTGCACTAATACAGTGTTGTACACTAATACAGTGTTGTGTGCTGTACAGTGTTGTACACTAATACAGTGTTGTATGCTGTACAGTGTTGTGCACTAATACAGTGTTGTATGCTGTACACTGTTGTGCACTAATACAGTGTTGTGTGCTGTACACTGTTGTGCACTAATACAGTGTTGTGTGCTGTACAGTGTTGTATGCTGTACAGTGTTGTGCACTAATACAGTGTTGTGCAGTAATACAGTTTTGTATGCTGTACAGTGTTGTACACTAATACAGTGTTGTATGCTGTACAGTGTTGTGCACTAACACAGTGTTGTGTGCTGTACAGTGGTGTGCACTAACACAGTGTTGTGTGCTGTACAGTGTTGTACACTAATAGTGTTGTGTACTGTACAGTGTTGTGCACTAATACAGTGTTGTGCACTAATACAGTGTTGTACACTAATACAGTGTTGTGTGCTGTACAGTGTTGTACACTAATACAGTGTTGTGTGCTGTACAGTGTTGTACACTAATACAGTATTGTATGCTGTACAGTGTTGTACACTAATACAGTGTTGTACACTAATACATTGTTGTATGCTGTACAGTGTTGTGCACTAATACAGTGTTGTATGCTGTACAGTGTTGTGCACTAATACAGTGTTGTATGCTGTACACTGTTGTGCACTAATACAGTGTTGTATGCTGTATAGTGTTGTACACTAGTACAGTGTTGTACACTAATACAGTGTTGTATGCTGTACAGTGTTGTGCACTAATACAGTGTTGTGC
>NW_027506871.1:2620000-2632500 GCF_052324685.1 Brachyhypopomus gauderio
TGTGGTGGGTGTATCTGTGTGTATTAGGTGTCCTACATGGAGATTTATTGTGAGCGTGTGCGTGATCTGCTGAACCCCAAGAGTGTGGGCCCACTGCGTGTGCGTGAACATCCCATTATGGGTCCCTATGTGCAGGATCTGTCCAAACACGCAATCACCTCCTACAGCGACATCACACACCTCATGTACAGTGGAAACAAGGCCCGGTGAGACACACACACACACACACACACACACACACACACACACACACACACAGACAGACACACACACACATGTACACACACGTACTCACAGACAGACACACACACACGTACACACAGACACATGTACACACACATGTACACACACATGTACACACACACGTACACACACACGTACACACATACATACATACACGCACACATACACACACACACACACACACACACACACACACACACACGTACACACACATACACACACTGACACCAAACACATCAGCACACACACAGACACCTCAAACACAACAAACATCAGCACACACACACACACACACACCTCAAACACATAACAAACATCAGCACACACACACACACACACCTCAAACACGTAACAAACATCAGCACACACACACACACCTCAAACATACATATAGGAAACACACACAGATCGGTGTATGTGAGTGTATATATGTGTTTGTATCTGTGTGAATGAATGTGGGTGTGAGTGAGTGCATGAGTGTGTGTGTGTGTGTGTGTGTGTGTGTGTGTGTGTGTGTGTGTGTGTGTGTGTGTGTGTGTGATCACACATTTCAGTCTCTGTGACATCCTTCATCTTTAATCATTAGCTTAGTCACTTGTTTTGAGAGTAACTGTACTGTGTGTGTATGTGTGTGTGTATGTGTATACGTGTGTATGTGTGTGTGTCTGTGTCTGTGTCTGTGTACGTGTGTGTGTCTGTGTATGTGTGTGTGTGTATGCGTGTATGTGTGTGTGTGTGTGTGTCTGTGTATGTGTGCGTGTATGTGTGTACGTGTGTGTGCGTGTGTGTGTACGTGTGTGTGTGTGTGTGTCTGTCTGTCTGTGTATGTGTGTGTGTACATGTGTGTGTGTGTGTGTGTGTGTGTGTGTGTGTGTGTGTGTGAATGTGTGTGTGTGTGTGGGTGTGTGTGTGTATGTGTGTGTGTAGGACAGTGGCTGCAACAAACATGAATGAGACCAGCAGCCGCTCCCACGCTGTCTTCACCATCATCTTCACCCAGCGTCGTCATGACCACCTCACCACACTCAGCACTGAGAAGGTGTGTGTGTGTGTGTGTGTGTGTGTGTGTGTGTGTGTGTGTGTGTGTGTGTGTGTGTGTGTGTGTGTGTGTGTAGTTAAATGCATGCACATGTTTGTGTTTTTGAGTTTACACACTTTATGTCTTTCAGCAAACGTGTGTGTTTGTGCGATTATTAGCATATGTGTATTTGTGTGCGCATGTGTGTGTTTGTGAGTGAATGTTTAAGTAGCTTTCTACTGGTGAACCGAGCGCTAACCCATAATATACCCGAGGGTTACAGTTAATCATTAAACACATTAATGAACCATAGGGTTAATGAACCTAAACACATTAATGAACCATAGGGTTAGGGTTAATGAACCATAATACATTAATGAACCATAGAATATGGGTTAATGAACCTTAACACATCAATTAACCATAGGGTTAGGGTTAATGAACCTTAACACATTAATGAACCATAGAATATGGGTTAATGAACCTTAACACATTAATGAACCATAGCATTAGGGTTAATGAACCATAACACATTAATGAACCATAGGGTTAGGGTTAATGAACCATAACACATTAATGAACCATAGAATATGGGTTAATGAACCTTAACACATCAATTAACCATAGGGTTAGGGTTAATGAACCATAATACATTAATGAACCATAGGGTTAAGATTAACCTGTTACCTATTATAATTGGCTCTTTTATGTACCTAAAAACACCATTAAACTGTTTCTCCTTGTTTTTGTCCCTCTGTCTCTCCATCGCTTTTGCTCTCTCTCCCTCCCTCATCCCTCTCTCTCTCCCTCCCTCATCCCTCTCTCTCTCCCTCCCTCATCTCTCTCTCTCTCCATCTCCCTCTCTGTCCTTCTCTCTCCTTTCTCCATCTCTCTCTCACTCTATCTCTTTCTCTTTCCATCTCCCTCTGTCCATTTCCCCCACTCTCTCCATCTCTCTCTCTCTCCATCTCTCTCTCTCTCTCTCTCTCTCTCCATCTCTCTCTCAGGTCAGTAAAATCAGTCTTGTAGATCTGGCTGGAAGCGAGAGACCAGACTCGTCAGGAGCAAAGGGCATGAGGTTAAAGGTAAGAGGTCAAGACTGCTTTGGTATGATTAACCTGAATCAAAAGGTGCAAGTGTGAACACATGCGTGTTTCTCCCTGTGTTTCCAGGAAGGGGCAAACATTAATAAGTCTCTAACCACTCTGGGGAAGGTGATATCTGCCCTGGCTGATGCGGTGAGACTAAGACTAAGACGTTTAGTTACACTGACTAAGACATTTCTGAATTAAAAATCATTTTTCAGTTGGTCTTATATAATATTAAAATTTTCTGAGATAATGATTTTGGGTTTTCATTGGCTGTAAGCCATAATAATCAACATTAACAGAAATCAACACTTGAAATGGATCACTCTGTTCATCATGAATCTATGTATGTGTTTCACTTTTTGTATTGAATTACTGAAATAAATGAACTTTGGTGATATGTTAATTCACTGAGATTCACCTGTAAGAAAGATGGCACTCTTTACAAAGTGGCTGTAGTCCAGTCACCCTTATAGCATTCACAGTTCTGTGTGTGTGTGTGTGTGTGTGTGTGTGTGTGTGTGTGTGTGTGTGTGTGTGTGTGTGTGTGTGTGTGTGTGTGTGTGCAGCAAAGCAACAAGAAGAGGAAGTCTGAGTTCATCCCGTACAGAGACTCAGTGCTGACCTGGTTACTGAAGGAAAACCTAGGTTAGTGTGTCCCACATTGACATTTGAACCTAGGCCAGTGTGTCCCACATTGACCTTTGAACCTAGGTAACTTTGTCCCACATTGACCTCATAAGGGAGTGAATCAGGGGTCCCACAGAATCTGTCCAACAACTTTTGGAGTGTTATGGTTATAATAATAATAATAATAATAATGATAATAATAATAATAATAATAATAATAATAATAATAATAATCTTTATTTGTATAGCACCTTTCATACATACATGCAACTCAAAGTGCTTTATAGAATAATAAAAAAAAACATTAAAAGGAAGCAAAGATAAGAAGACAAAAAGAAAACATTTAAAGAAATTAAAGATAAAAGGAAACAAACATAAAATAATGTAATAAGATGACAAATTATTAAAATAACAGACAAAATAATGTAACTAAGTAAATAAGGCAAAACTATTCAAATAATTAGAACAGACAAAATGTAACTAAATAAAATAATGTAATAAAGTAAATACGATGGAAAACTATAAAAATGATTAGAACAGTTAGAGTTTCTTGTACACTAATAACGGTGTTGTACACTAATACAGTGTTGTACACTAATACAGTGTTGTGTACTGTACAGTGTTGTGCACTAATACAGTGTTGTGTGCTAATCTAATTATCGTTATTAGTGTATGTTTCTCTCCACTTAGCACTTATGTATGTATCTTGTATGTTGTCTTCCCTGTCGTTCATAATGTTCGGTCGGTTATTCCCTGGTTATCCGTTTAGTTAGTCGTTCATGGTTTGGTGTTTGTGCCCGCTACCCCTTTAGTCTTTGCTCCCTTTATGTTATGATTCTCCCCGTAATGTTTATGTGGCGTTATGGATTAGTATTTTCTCATGTGTATTATCGTTACCCGTTTGTCTGTATCCTCCCCTCTGTGTTTAGTCCTGTTCTGCCTTCTGTGTGGTTGTGTAGTGTTTTATTACTTCCTTTATAATAAATACTCCAATATCTGCATTTCCATCACTCCTGCTGATCTGAACCGTTACAAGATAACATCTATGTAAATATATCTATATTTGTTTCTTGAATAAGTAATAAATTCTGAGTTATTTAACATTAAGAATTAGTTACATTTATAAGTTACATGTGTCTCTCTGTGGGCAACGGTTATACTGATGTGTCCCACGGTAAAAATGAGTTTGACACCCCTGCTGTACAGTGATGAAATGCCTCTGAGCTCCTCAGGAAGAGAGTTCCAGAGCTTTGGGCCATAGTGGCTAAAAGCACCCTCACCAGTAGATTACTGTTTGAAGACCTGAGAGACCTGACTGGAACATATCTAACCATCATTTCACTGAGGTAAAGAGGAGCAAGACCATTAAGACATTTAAAAACCATCACTAGAACCTTAAAATCTATTCTAAAGCTGACAGGTAACCAGTGCAGTGAGTGGAGTGCAGGTGTAATATGATCTCTCTTTCTCCTGTGGGTCAGGACCCTTGCAGCAGCGTTCTGAACTCACTGTAGGTCAGAAATAGAGCTCTTATGGTTGGTTATGATTGGTTATGGGTGGTTATGGATGGATATGATGTTCCATTCCATATGGTGTTAGAGTTAGGGTTAGGCTGCTATAGAAGACTCTCTTAATTGGTCCCCAACAAGGCACCTAAGCCGTTGTGAGCACACGGTTTTATGTGTCTCTCGTTAGCGAGGTAGGAGGGTTCTCACTTGAAACGCCCGGCTGGGATGGAAGGCCTTTACCCAAGAATTCAAACCCCCAAGTTCTTGTGCAGTGGTGATATCTACTGAGCTATCAGACCCTCTATAAATCTACATTCATGTGTGTTTGTTCCAGGTGGGAACTCACGTACTGCAATGATTGCAGCCCTCAGCCCTGCAGATATCAGCTATGAAGAAACACTTAGTACACTGCGGTAAAAACACACACACTCACTACTCCACTAACACACACACACTCACTACTCCACTAACACAAACACACACACTCACTACTCCACTAACACACACACACACACACACACTCACTACTCCACTAACACACACACACTCTCTCACTAGTCCACTAACACACACACACACACACACTCACTAGTCCACTAACATAAACACACACACTCACTAGTCCACTAACACACACACACACACACACACACACACACACTCACTACTTCACTAACACACACACACACACACACACACACACACACTCACTAGTGCATACATACTCGCATACATGTTGTGTGCGCAAGTGATTGTGTATGTGTTTGTGTGTGTGTATGTTGTGTGTGTATGGTGTGTGCTTACAGGTATGCTGACCGTGCAAAACAGATTCGTTGTAACGCCATTATTAATGAAGACCCCAACGCTCGACTGATCAGACAACTGAAGCAGGAAGTGCAGAGACTCAGAGAGTTACTGCTCACCCAGGGACTTAAACAGCTGCTTACAACTACTGGTACACACACACATACACACCTACACACACACACACATACACACACACACACCTACACACACCTACACACACATACACACTCACACCTACACACACATAAACACACACACACACACACATACACACACCTACACACACATATACACACACACACACACCTACACACACATACACACACCTACACACACACACACACCTACACATACACACACACACACACACATACACCCACTGTCTTATTGGTGTTTTTGCTGTCCGGCAGGCCCAGAGGTGAATAATAACAGTCATCTCTATCCTGTTTCGCTGACTTGTCCTGCCTCTAATGGTCCTCCACCAATCACATCACTTGTACCTGGAAATGAACACCCCCACGACGGGGCCCGCCCCTCAGTGAGTGACCTTACTCCATCAGCAGAGTTTCAGGAAGAGATCATATCCAAGGAAGAAGCAGTGGAGAGACTACAGGTAAAAGAGTGGGTGTGGCCTAAAGTCCTGAGAGGGTGTGGCCTGTGTGTAGATCTTGGGCTTTTAGAATTAAATTAAATCCTGGTTCGCATTACATTTTCTCAAGCTAGATTCATAAACACTGGACGAGATGGTATTACTATCCATTGTGCCATTAGATGTTAAGTCACATGAGTTTACTTGGTAGTAAGAGAGGCGTGGGGATTGTCTCTGTCACTTTAGGACACATCATCAGTAGTGTTCCTTTGAATCGGGGGTGTTTCGGCCTTTCAACACTAGACAGCCTCATCAAAGGTGGCCAGCTACAGGGTGATCAAGCCCGAGCTTGTGTCACAAGTCCAGGGGACTATATGCACGGTAGGGGCGTCCACTCTCCTGAGTCAGGCTTGGAACTGACCGCATACCTTGGTCCCTCAACTCCTGGGTTTGGAGAAAGGGTGTGGGGTGGCTATTCCTTAGTGATTGGGTCCAGTAGTTTTCTGAGCCCAACAGCTCCAACGGCTGCTTCTTTCGGCTGCTTCATTTACATTTACATTTATGGCATTTAGCAGTCGCTCTTATCCAGAGCAACTTGAACACAAGGTACTCTAAGCTGGAAAAACCACTAGACGAAAGTCATATGATACCTAACAATTATGTCAAGTCATTATTATACCTGAATATACACATCACCTGAGGAAAAGGACAGTAAGCAGTTCCTATAACCCAATTATGCACAATACCTGAGACAGTAAGCAATACCTGTAACAAACACCTGAGGAAAGAGACGATAAAGCACAATAGACGAAGCATAATTATGTAAAGTGCACTTGAAAGAGGTGGGTCTTCAGTCGGCGTCTGAAGACAGCAAGTGACTCCGATGTTCGGACACACAAGGGAAGTTCATTCCACCACCTTGGAGCCAGGACAGAGAAAGGTCTGGATGCTTGTCTCCCATGTGTCCTGGATGATGGAGGCTCAAGACGAGTCATCGAGGCATGGAGGGCTCTTGGTATGCTTCTGGGTTTTACCATGGCCATCAAGTAAGGAGGAGCTGGACCATTCTTTCAGACATGGATTTGATTGTCTGTTGCAGTGCCTGTCCTTGGATACCAAGGTCTTTTAACAGCCTGATGGTAGAAGTGGCCACAATACCTCGACATCCTACTTCCGCTGGGTAGACTTGCGCATTCCACCCTCGTTGTCTTGCATCTGCAGCCAGCTCTGTGTAGTGCAGCATCTTGCGTTCGTAGGGCTCTTCTGTTGAGTCCTCCCATGGGTTAGGGTTAGGGTTAGGGTTAGGGTTAGGGTTAGGGTTAGGGTTAGGGTTAGGGTTAGGGTTAGGGTTAGGGTTATCATGGGACCGTAAGCTGAATGATGTTAACAGCTTTGAGTGAGGGAGACCAGAGTACCAAGTCTGGTCTGAGTGTTGTAGCTGATATCTCTGGTGGGAAGATCAGTTGCTGCCCACTGTCAACAAGCATCTTCCAATCCTCTCCTGTTATCACACACACACCTCTCCTGTTATCACACACACACACCTCTCCTGTTATCACACACACACCTCTCCTGTTATCACACACACACACCTCTCCTGTTATCACACACACACCTCTCCTGTTATCACACACACACACCTCTCCTGTTATCACACACACACCTCTCCTGTTATCACACACACACACACCTCTCCTGTTATCACACACACACACCTCTCCTGTTATCACACACACACCTCTCCTGTTATCACACACACACCTCTCCTGTTATCACACACACACCTCTCCTGTTATCACACGCACACCTCTCCTGTTATCACACACACACCTCTCCTGTTATCACACACACACCTCTCCTGTTATCACACGCACACCTCTCCTGTTATCACACACACACCTCTCCTGTTATCACACACACACCTCTCCTGTTATCACACACACACCTCTCCTGTTATCACACACACACCTCTCCTGTTATCACACACACACCTCTCCTGTTATCACACACACACACACCTCTCCTGTTATCACACACACACCTCTCCTGTTATCACACACACACCTCTCCTGTTATCACACACACACCTCTCCTGTTATCACACACACACCTCTCCTGTTATCACACACCTCTCCTGTTATCACACACACACCTCTCCTGTTATCACACACACACCTCTCCTGTTATCACACACACACCTCTCCTGTTATCACACACACACCTCTCCTGTTATCACACACACACCTCTCCTGTTATCACACACACACCTCTCCTGTTATCACACACCTCTCCTGTTATCACACACACACCTCTCCTGTTATCACACACACACACACACCTCTCCTGTTATCACACACACACCTCTCCTGTTATCACACACACACACCTCTCCTGTTATCACACACACACCTCTCCTGTTATCACACACCTCTCCTGTTATCACACACACACCTCTCCTGTTATCACACACACACACACCTCTCCTGTTATCACACACACACACCTCTCCTGTTATCACACACACACCTCTCCTGTTATCACACACCTCTCCTGTTATCACACACACACCTCTCCTGTTATCACACACACACCTCTCCTGTTATCACACACCTCTCCTGTTATCACACACACACACCTCTCCTGTTATCACACACACACCTCTCCTGTTATCACACACACACCTCTCCTGTTATCACACACACACACCTCTCCTGTTATCACACACACACCTCTCCTGTTATCACACACACACACACCTCTCCTGTTATCACACACACACACCTCTCCTGTTATCACACACACACCTCTCCTGTTATCACACACACACACCTCTCCTGTTATCACACACACACCTCTCCTGTTATCACACACACACACACCTCTCCTGTTATCACACGCACACCTCTCCTGTTATCACACACACACCTCTCCTGTTATCACACACACACACCTCTCCTGTTATCACACACACACACCTCTCCTGTTATCACACACACACACACCTCTCCTGTTATCACACACACACACCTCTCCTGTTATCACACACACACACCTCTCCTGTTATCACACACACACACCTCTCCTGTTATCACACACACACCTCTCCTGTTATCACACACCTCTCCTGTTATCACACACACACCTCTCCTGTTATCACACACACACCTCTCCTGTTATCACACACCTCTCCTGTTATCACACACACACACCTCTCCTGTTATCACACACACACCTCTCCTGTTATCACACACACACCTCTCCTGTTATCACACACACACACCTCTCCTGTTATCACACACACACCTCTCCTGTTATCACACACACACACACCTCTCCTGTTATCACACACACACACCTCTCCTGTTATCACACACACACCTCTCCTGTTATCACACACACACACCTCTCCTGTTATCACACACACACCTCTCCTGTTATCACACACACACACACCTCTCCTGTTATCACACGCACACCTCTCCTGTTATCACACACACACCTCTCCTGTTATCACACACACACACCTCTCCTGTTATCACACACACACACCTCTCCTGTTATCACACACACACACACCTCTCCTGTTATCACACACACACACCTCTCCTGTTATCACACACACACACACCTCTCCTGTTATCACACACACACACACCTCTCCTGTTATCACACACACACACCTCTCCTGTTATCACACACACACCTCTCCTGTTATCACACACACACCTCTCCTGTTATCACACGCACACCTCTCCTGTTATCACACACACACACCTCTCCTGTTATCACACACACACACACCTCTCCTGTTCACACACACACACCTCTCCTGTTATCACACACACACCTCTCCTGTTATCACACACACACCTCTCCTGTTATCACACACACACCTCTCCTGTTATCACACACACACACACCTCTCCTGTTATCACACACACACCTCTCCTGTTATCACACACACACACACCTCTCCTGTTATCACACACACCTCTCCTGTTATCACACACACACACACACCTCTCCTGTGTCTACCTCTGGTGGAACTTTAAGATCTTCCTCCGTTAATTTAACTGTCCGTCCTACATGTCTTGTTTCTATGGCAGGACATTTGGTCACTTTGCCCCCCAGTTATGGAACTCATGTCCACCAGATCTTCATAATATTGAGTCCTTATTATACGTGTCCTATAAGCCCTAACTTATTTAACTTAATTAATTATTATACGTGTCCTATAAGCCCTAACTTATTTAACTTAATTAATTGTGGTTTTATTGTCATCTTATTTATTCTGTTTTGTTATTTCTTGTTGTAGGGTGTCCTTGAGTGTCTAGTATTGCACCTATAAATAAAATGTACTTTATTAATAATAAGAAGAAGAATTGTTTATAGAGCCCATTATTTGTATTAAATTGGTAAATTGTAACTTGTAGGAAACAGAGAAAATGATAGCTGAGCTAAACGAGACCTGGGAAGAAAAGTTGAGGAAAACAGAATCTATAACACTGGAAAGGTAACACACACACACACCCACACACACACACACATACATACATGCACTCACACACATACATACACACAAACACACATACTCTCACACACACATACGCACACACTCACCCACACACATACTCACAAAACCCATACACTCACTCACATGCTCACACCCACACACTCACTCACACACAGACATATACACAAAACACATACACACACACACACAGTCTCACACACAAACACATACACACTGAACCCCACACAAAAACACAATTTGACACACAATCACAAACACACTCACTCCTACACAAAAACACACACACGTAATATTTCTCTCACACAAAAGCACACACACATAATCACATACGTTATGAAGGTTGTGGTGGTATATTATTATGGGGGTTGTAGTGGTGTATTATGGGGTTGTAGTGGTGTATTATGGGATTGTAGTGGTGTATCATGGGGGTTGTAGTGGTGTACTATGGGGGTTGTAGTGGTGTATTATGGGGGTTGTAGTGGTGTACTATGGGGGTTGTAGTGGTGTACTATGGGGGTTGTAGTGGTGTATCATGGGGGTTGTAGTGGTATACTATGGGGGTTGTAGTGGTGTACTATGGGGGTTGTAGTGGTGGATTATGGGGTTGTAGTGGTGGATTATGGGGGTTGTAATGGTGTATACCACTGTGTGATTCTCCATTAGGGAGACTCTGCTGGCTGAGATGGGTGTATCCATTAAGGAAGATGGAGGAACTGTTGGAGTGTTTTCCCCCAAAGGAGTGAGTAAAAACCCACACCCACACATGTACACTAATGTACGCAAATCTTTACACGTTTTTACATGTGTGTAGACTCCTCACTTGGTGAACCTTAACGAGGACCCTCTGATGTCTGAGTGTCTGCTGTACTATATCAAAGAAGGCATTACCAGGTCTGGCCTGTTTGAAACATTGTTTCTTACTTCTTGGTTTAATAACCTTCTTTCCCTGTGATTTAACATGTATATTAGTATTGTTATGGCCAATTGTTTTGGTTTGTTTGTTTACCAGAGTGGGTCAAAAAGATGTTGACGTTCGTCTAAGTGGGCAGTTCATTAAGGAGCAACACTGTGTGTTCTACTGCCACAATAACAACCATGGAGGAGGTAAAACGAGAGGGGGGGGCTGGCAACAGGGGTACAGGGAAGGGGCGGGGATACAGGGAAGGGGCGGGGATATAGGGAAGGGGCGGGGATATAGGGAAGGGGCGGGGATACAGGGAAGGGGCGGGGATACAGGGAAGGGGCGGGGATATAGGGAAGGGGCGGGGATACAGGGAAGGGGAGGGATACAGGGAAGGGGAGGGGATATAGGGAAGGGGCGGGGATATAGGGAAGGGGCGGGGATACAGGGAAGGGGCGGGGATACAGGGAAGGGGCGGGGATACAGGGAAGTATCAGTTCTGCATCATTGTTAAGTAGTGCTAATGAGGAGTGATTCAGTCAGGCACAGAGTGATCTTTCTTCTGACCTTGAGTGACCATGACAGGACTAAGGACATTTACATCGATCTATCACAGATTTGTGTATGATCACTTATTCATCACTATTACAGTATATGTCCAGAAGCATGTAGATATGTGACCATCACACATATGCAAGCTTGTCGGACATCTCATGGGTATTAATATATTAACATGGAGGTGGCCCCTCTATTGGCCCCTCTAATGGCCCCTCTATTGGCCCCTCTATTGGCCCCTCTAATGGCCCCTCTATTGGCCCCTCTAATGGCCCCTCTATTGGCCCCTCTAATGGCCCCTCTATTGGCCCCTCTAATGGCCCCTCTATTGGCCCCTCTAATGGCCCCTCTATTGGCCCTGACACTCCCAGTCTACCATTTTAGAGTGTGTCTGTGGAAAGTGTCCTTTGCACATTGGACTGTCAGTGTTTGTGCACTTGATGGTATACTCCTAGTATACTCCTGATGGTATACTCCTGCTATCTGGATAGTATACTCCTGGTATACATATGATACTATACTCCTGGAATACTCTAAAGCAGTGATTCTCAACTGGTGGGTCGCGGACACGTTCTGGGTGGGTCGCGGACAGTTTGTAAAAAAATTAATATGCTACTCTTCTAATTT
>NW_027506871.1:2640000-2780000 GCF_052324685.1 Brachyhypopomus gauderio
GGGGTGGAGAGAGAGAGAGGGGGGGGGGAGAGGTGGGGAGAGAGAGGGGGGGGTGGAGAGAGAGAGAATGAGGTGGAGAGAGAGAGTGGGGGGGAGGGGTGGAGAGAGAGGGTGGGGGGAGGGGTGGAGATGTGGAGGTGGAGAGAGAGAGCTTTGCCTTCTGATGTCCACTATGAGACATTACGAGACATTGTGAAGACATGGTTTTTGAGTGATGATATCATTGTCTAGCTGGCCTGTAGTTTATTACCACGGTGACTCAATCCCTGTTAACGCACAATGATGCCAAATATGTTCACACTCTCCTGTGTTATGGAGCATATGTGTGATTGTGCCTTTGTGTGTGTGTGTGTGTGTGTGTGTGTGTGTGTAGTTGAGAGTGTACAAATGTGCTAAATCTTATTTAAACTCGCGTGGACATCCCTGAGACTGACCCTGCTGCTATTAGCCTGGGTAGAATTAGATCATCTGTTACAGTGTGTGTGTGTGTGTGTGTGTGTGTGTGTGTGTGTGTGTGTGTGTGTGTGTGTGTGTGTGTGTGTGTGTGTGTGTGTGTGTGTGTGTGTGAGACTGATGTTCAATAAGGGGAGAGGGGTGTTGAACAGTTTATGTTGGTCATTTAAAAGTGACAGCAGACTGCTGTAATGTTCCTACTGGGAGGACACTCCCCCTGCTGAGAGGACAATCTTCTGTATGTCTTTTCTTTTTCACTGATTATTACGTCCATGACACCTGATTTTCACCACTATGCTTGTTTTTCTTATTTTGATGATTTTAATGTTTTACAGATTTGGTGTGCTGTGTTATTGACTTCAGTGATTTCTTGTCATATATATATATATATATATATATAAACTTCTTTATGATTATGTTTAGGGTTTATAAACTAAGCACTGTTTCTCTGAAAAAGCATTAATGATCATGTGACAATTTGTGAGTGTGTGTGTGTTCACTGATGCGGGAGACACCTGTGAATCCACTTGGACTCTGATGGTTTCTGGACATTTGGATGGTCTGGTTGTAGGATATACTGATGAGTTGTTTTTGAAGAGCTTTAGAGGATGTTTGCTTCCAGATGTCGGTCTGCTGGACGGTTATAACCCTAACCCTAACACTAAAAATAACCCTTGTCTTTGTATTTTTCCCTTGATATGCGAGTGGAGAAACTGCATTTCTTGTGTGGATGTAGAAAGTTGAATTCAAATGGAAACAATTAAAAGAATATAAAATGTAAAAAATTTAGCATCATTCAGACAAATGAGAATAGATAAATAGACCTGTCCTCTATAAATACATCATGTTTTGCATTACTAGACTATTTCAGAACAGAAAGAGACCATCAAACAACTGCATACGTTTCCGACAACTGCAGCACATCATTACTGACGTCACCATCAGCATCATCCATTCAGTGAGTCTGTCCACATTGGGCCAGTGACTGAATATATTAATAATAATAAAACATCAGTCATCAAATATTATGTATATAAAAATAATACAAATATATATCAACAGCTATATGCCTTTTTAAAAAGATAAGTCTTAAGAAGAGCTTTAAAAGTGTCCTGGCTCTGTGTAGACCTAAGTTGGACTGGGAGACAGTTCCAGAGTCGTGGCACCGCTGAGCAAAAGGCTCGGTCCCCCATAGTTCGAAGCCTAGTGGGGGCACCTGGAGGAGCTGCCTGATGATCTGAGGGTGCGGATTGATGTTTGGGGGGTGAGAAGTTCTTGTAGGTATAATGGGACTTGACCAGTAATACATTTGTATGTAAGCAGAAGGATTTTGTAGTTTATCCGGGATGAGACAGGAAGCCAGTGCAGCGACTTTAGAATGGGGGTGATGTGTTCATATTTTCTGACCCTCATTAGGATTCTGGCGGCACTGTTTTGAATATATTGTAATACCTGGATGTCCTTGCCAGAAATCCTAATAAAAAGACTGTTGCAGTAGTCCAGCCTTGAAGAAATAAAAGCATGGACAAGTTTCTCAGCATCTTTGTGAGTCAGAAGAGGACAAAGTTTTGCTATGCTCCAACGGTGGTGAAAAGAGTTTTTGCGGAGATGTTTTATGTGAGTATTACAAGTCAGTTGCGGATCAAACCGAACCCCTAGATTTGTGACTGAGGAGGAGAGAGTGATAATCTGACCATCAAAAGTAAACTGGGATATGAGAGAAGAACGAACTTGATGAGGAGTACCAACAAGTAGGGCCTCAGTTTTACCACCGTTGAGCCGAAAGAAGTTGCTGCTTATCCATTCCTGTATATCCTCAAGACATATGGTAAGTTGAGACAGGGTTGTAGAGGAACTTGTTGCAGTTTTAAAATAATGTTGGGTATTGTCAGCATAACAATGAAAGGACAACCGATGTTTACTGATTATTTGTCCGAGGGGTAACATGTAAATGATAAAAAGAATTGGGCCAAGAACCGACTCCTGTGGGACGCCACATACGACAGGGAGTTACCTGGACTTACGACCACCCAGTAGAACATATTCAGTCCTGTCAGCCAGGTAGGACTGGAACCACTGCAATGCAGTTCCAGACAGTCCAATGGTGTCGTAGAGATGATCCAGTAGGATGGAGTGATCCAATGTATCAAAATATCCACTCATACCGTTTTCTGGTGTCCTGAGCCACACAGCACTGACAACATTATGCCTATTTCATACTGTCCTACAATACTGTAATGAACATCATAGGACACTATACCAATGTCAGTCCCTGACAGCATGGCAGCATCACAGTGGGTGCAGCTATTACCCAGAATGGTGGTGTTCATCATCATGCCCCTCTTGGTCCCTACAACACTGCCTACGTCATCACCTTCCCCAACAGAGCACAACACACACATTCTTCATCACTAGAGGGATGAAACAGAACAGTCTGGGGTTGTTGTCATCTGGGCAATGTGAGTTTGCACCGAGCTTTTGAAGTACCAAACAGGTTCACTGAACAGCCATGATTTGTCAAGAGTTGCAAGAGTTTTAGTTGAAGTGTTTGCTTTTTCCAAAAGTGTGAGATGTTTTGTGTTGTGTGTGTGGCATTGGCTGCTGTGTGATACATTTTGACAAAAGGAAACATACTTTCAGAAATTGGTTCTTAGTGTCTGCAAAAAACTAACTAACTGTTAGGGTTAGGTTAGCACTGCTTAAATGGCAGTGTCGTGTTAGAGTTAAAGTAGGGTTAGGATTAGGGTTAGTTAGCGTTAGGGTTAGTGTCAAGTGCTGCCATGACACTGAGACACATTAAGCCTGATCTTGGTGACAGTGAGGGTTCCAATACAAGAGGGTCAGGGTAGAGAGGGTTAGGATTAGATTAGGGTTATAGAGGGTTAGGGTTATAGAAGGTTAGGGTTATAGGGGGTCAGAGTTATAGAGGGTCAGGGTTACAGGCAGTGGCGGATGCAGCCAGCGTTTTTTGGACGGGCCAGCGTGTAATTGGGGTGGGCAAACACGAACTAAAGTTGTTGAGCGGGGTGGGCGGGTATATGATCATTAAATGACTCATGCGCTAGCGCTAGGCGAAAAAAAATTTTCATTCATTTTCATACGGAAAACTGTATTCTGAGCTTGTGATTGGATGGGCCCAGCTGCCAATCAGGGTGGGCCTGGCCCACCCAGGCCCACCCGTAGATCCGCCCCTGGTTACAGGGGGTCAGGGTTATAGGAACTCACAAATAACAGGACCCAGTTACCCTCGCCTGGATCAGGGTTATCAGGGCCTCACCCTGGAGCCAGGCCTGGGTGAGGGGCTCATTGGTGAGTGCCTGGTGGCCGGGTTTCTACCCATGGGGCCTGACCAGGCACAGCCCGAAGGAGATACATGGGTTCACTCTCCCATGGGCCCACTATCTGTGGGAGAGGTAGTAGGGGTTCGGTGCATTGTGGATTTGGCAGTGGCCGAAGGTGGGGGCCTTTGTTTGTTTGAAGAGTTCCGCTGTGTGTCTGTGTTGTGTGGCACGGCGAGGACCAGGGCGTCTTCCCTGGGAAAACTCTTCATGTTGTGTGCGCTTTAAAGTGTGTACACGTGAACGGGCGTATGGATCAGTGTGCGTGCTCATTGTGTTCAATGTTTTGTGTGTGACGCTGGTGCTGCTCCTCACTGTCGCCTCGCTCCCCGTTTTGTCTTGTGTTTCATGTGGGGAGCGACTGCGAACATGAGCGACGCGTCACTGTTATGTGTAAGCACAGCGCGCATTTGTGGGCCCATCTGTTTGTTGTTTGTACACCGTTTTTTTGTTTGCCAAGTCTATACATGTTCGTTTTGTCCTAATGTGCTTGTCAAACGTTCGGCGTAATTCCACGCATGCTCCTCCCCTTAAATGTGTGTTGGGGGGGGGTGCTGTGGTCCCGTGCCACGGAGTGTGTAGCTCCCGAGGGAGGCCCTGACCAGGAACGCTGGTTATTATATCCTTATTTCGGATCATGTCACGGGTTTTTGGTTTGGTTCTTCATTAAACCCTCCTTTTTCTCTGAGATTTGGCGTGATCGCTTCCTTTTTGTTTCGCTCACCCTGCCCATCACAGAATAACCAGCCACCCTTCAGAAGCCGCCAGTCTCCTTTACTTTCTCCTTCGTTCGTGGTCATGTCTTGTGTTGAGTGTGTACGTGGTGTGTGTTTGTCGTGTGTGTTGTGTGAGAGTGTGTTGAGTCTGTCTCCGCTCGTCCCTCCCTGTTTAAGTGTTGTGTTTGTATTGAGAACCATAAGTTAACACGGCGGGTGACTTGAGCCTGGGACCACTGAACGCTGCTCTCTCCCAGTGAAACCGTGAGTGCCTCTCGTTATACTCGTCCAGCGTTAGTTAGTATGTCTATTTATGTGCGTACTGTGTGTGGTTAATGTAACAACGTGGACTTGAGCAAGTTTGAGAGTTTGCCCGTGTGTGAATGTTTCACTGGTTGTTTGTGTGTGGACAGGTTGACCGGTGTGTGAATGTTTCACTGGTTGTTTGTGTGTGGACAGGTTGACCGGTGTGTGCTGCACGCACAATTGAGTGTGTGAGACGCGAGAGCTTCTTGGTTTTTTCGCCTCTCTCGCCAGATATCCAGTGTTGATGGGGGTGAGCGACTGCGAGCCGGAGAGGCACGTTCCTGTAGGCGTGACGCAGTTGCCACTCATGTTTAGCTTTCTCTCCGTGTATCTGCGGATCCCATTTTTTTTTCGTGCGTCTGGGTCCTGTCCGTTTGTTTGTATTTTGTCTTTGCGTGTTCATTTTGTCCTAACGTATAGAGTGATTTGTTTTATGTAATTCCTTGCATGCACCTCCCCCCTAAATGTGTGTAGGGTGGGGGTCCAGCGAGGTCCCATGCTACGGTGAGTGGTACGGAGGGTGCAGTTCCTATGGAGGCCCTGACCAGGGATTCAAGGGTGTTCTCCAGAGCCGGTAGGGGCCCCTCTCCTGCTGAATGAGGTGAGCTGTTTGGTGTCCCCTCCTGCTGAGATGGATACCCCTCCCCCCAGGTGCGGGGTGCCGAGATGGTTATGGTAAGTTTGTCTATGTGTTTTGTGTTGTGTTATTAAAATTAATTTTGTTATTCCACCCTTAAATACATTTTTGGTGGGGGGCTATGAGGTCTCGAGTCACAGAATGTGGCTGGGAAGGCGTAGCTCCACGAGGAGACCTGACCTGTTGGGAGGGACCCCTGAGCAGGTAGGTGCTCCTGAACCCCTTTATTTAGGCAGGGGAAGCCTGGGGTGTTGTAGTAGCAGGGTGTCTCCTCATGCTGAGAAGGGGTCTCCTCCCCCCTGGGTAAAGGGGGTTTTAAACAGTCAGGGCAAGTACGCTTTTGTGTTGTGTGTAGTACGTGTGCGTGTGTGTGTAATGTGTTGCAGGTTGCTCCTGGCGGTGGACCACGGCACTCCTGGACCTTGTGGGGTCTACCGGATGGAGACCCCCGCTCTCCTTCTCGGGGTGACCAGGAGGGCTCTGGGGCGGTTCTCCCAGCGTTGATGGGAGTGCACTCCTGGGTTGGGTGGAGGAGTCCACGCATGATGGGCCCCGGGAGGGGTTGACTCCCCAGGAGGCTGGGGTGACCCCTAGCGGAAGGCAGGGGTCAGCTCCGAGTGGAGAGGTAGGTTCGGGAGGTGGTTGCTGGGTGGTGTTGCCACGCCCCAGTGTGGCAGCCTGCACACATCCACACCTGTGACGTGTGGGGAGCTTGGTGTTCCCGGTCCGCACACAGCGGTGGGGCTCAAACAGCCAAGGGCCGGTTAGAGCGTGAGGGCCCTGTGACCGACCGGGGTGTGGTTTCATCTTGTTGACGGCCCAGTCGGTCCAGGGTCCCGCCCAGGGAGGTGAGCTAACCTGTTTGTTTTTATGTTCCAGCTCCAGGACTGCAGGGAACGGGTTCCTGTCTTGTCCCCGCCCTCCCACCCCTTTGCTCTGTTTTGTGTGCTGCCGCTGTGAGCCGCACAGCCAGAGGGGAGTGCGGCTTTGGTGGGGGGGTCTGTCACGTTGCGGAGGGCTCCCTACTGGTTGCCTCCGTCCACAGCGGCAGTTGTCCTGTTGTTGCTGTTGTGTTCATCCCTCGGGTGGGCAGAGCCCGCGATTTGTCTCACCTGAGGGTGGTTTGTTTGTCTATATATGTCTTGTCTTCATACCAGTTGACCACTGGTTATTATATCCTTATTTTGGATCATGTCACGGGTTTTCATGGCTCCCAGTTCATGTATGTATATCTGTTTCCTCACGCTAGTTTGGCTGGTCGTGTTAATCCACTGCCGGTGTCTAGGGGGTTATCTGTTTGTTCCTTTCATCTTTTGCTTTGCCAACAGTGTTGTCTGCCCTTTGTTAGTGTTGCTTTTTCTGTTTATAAGTGTATTATCCTTCCCCCATTCATGTCTTCATCCTTGTGTTTCTGCCCTGGGATTTTCATGCACAACCATCTCTAGGGTTTACAGTGAATGGTCCGAAAAAGAGAAAATATCCAGTGAGCGGCAGTTCTGTGGGCGTAAATGCCTTGTTGATGTCAGAGGTCAGAGGAGAATGGCCAGACTGGTTCAAGTTGATAGAACGGCATAATAACCAGCCGTTACAACAGAGACATGCAGAAGAGCATCTCTGAACGCACAACACATCAAACCTTGAGGCGGATGGTCTACAGCAGCAGAAGACCACACCGGGTGCCACTCCTGTCAGCTAAGAACAGGAAACTGAGGCTACAATCCTGGTCTGATGAGTCTTGATTTCTGCTGTGACATTCAGATGGTAGAATTTGGCATCAACAACATGAAAGCATGGATCCATCCTGCCTTGTATCAATGGTTCAGGCTGGTGGTAGTGGTGTAGTAGTGTGGGGGATATTTTCCTGGTACACTTTGGGCCCATTAGTACCAATTGAGCATCATGTCAATGTCACAGCCTTCCTGAGTATTGTTGCTGACCATGTCCATCCCTTTATGACCACAGTGTACCCATCTTCTGATGGCTACTTCCAGCAGGACAACATGCCATGTCATAAAGCACAAATCATCTCAGACTGGTTTCTTGAACATGACAATGAGTTCACTGTACTCAAATGGCCTCCACAGTCACCAGATCTCAGTCCAATAGAGCACTTTTCAAAATCAAATCAAATCAAAATCAAATCAAATTTTATTTATATAGCGCTTTTTACAACAGTTGTTGTCACAAAGCAGCTTTACAAGTGCCGAGTCCTAGCCCCCAGTGAGCAAGCCAAAGGCGACAGTGGCAAGGAAAAACTCCCTAGTTTTTTTGCATGAGGAAGAAACCTTGAGAGGAACCAAGACTCAGGGGGGGAACCCATCCTCCTCTGGCCGACACCGGTCACCATGACAACAACAACAATATAGACAGAAAGAAGAGAAAGAAAAGGAAAAAGATGTAATAATGTCCATCTTGGTGTAGGCATCCGGTTAGGCAGGAGGTGGCTGGCCCAGTATGGATCGCTTGTCTCTCCTCATCTCATTATTCCTCGAGCAGGCGGGCAGCCATGTGGAGAAATGAAACAGGGAAAATTAGCACTGTATGAGGACATGTACAGGACAGGTAAAATTATAAACATTTCTGGAGTGTGGCAGCAACTCCGGCACCAAGTTAAATTATTATAGCCTAGCTAAAAAAGGCAAAACCAGAAGGTAACATAGACTTGGGGGCATTCTGAGACAATGGCATCCATCCACTGCACTGTCAACAAACTTGAGTGACCACGAGCAGTGACAGGATGACAGCACCAGCACCCCAGTCTACCATAAAACCCTTCGTCTATGAACCCCTGGATCTGTACCTTTATCTAAGGGGGATATTAATTATCAAACGCTAGACTAAATAAGTGGGTTTCAACCTAGATTTAAAGATTGTGACTGTGTCAGAGTCCCGGACGCATTTAGGAAGAGCATTCCAAAGCTGGGGGGCCTTATAAGAAAAGGCTCTTCCCCCTGCTGTTACCTTGTTAATTTTTAGAACTAATAAAAGACCAGCACCCTGTGATCTTAGTGGACGTGGGGGTTCATAGTAGGAAATAAGTTCCTGGAGGTATTCAGGAGTAAGCCCGTGCAGTGATTTATAAGTTAATAAAAGAATTTTAAAGTCAATACGGAATTTAACTGGGAGCCAATGCAGGGCTGATAGGACTGGACTGATATGTGGCATTTTGAACTATTTAAATTCCTATTTGAACATCCTGACAGTAGTGAATTGCAGTAGTCTAGTCTAGAGCTAACAAAGGCATGCACCAATTTTTCTGCATCATCCTGTGATAATGCATTTCTTAACTTGGCAATGTTGCGGAGATGTAGAAAAGCTATCCTAGTAGTATTATCTATGTATTTATCAAATGATAGGTCAGAGTCGAGTATGACGCCTAGGTTTTTGGCTACTGTGCCAGGTGTAATGGGGTAGTCTGCGAGATTAAGCATTAGATCTGGAATTTTCTGTTTTGAGGCCTTATGGCCCAGGAGGAGAACTTCTGTTTTGTCCTCATTTAGTTGGAGGAAGTTTAGAGACATCCAGCATTTAATATCTCTTACACAGGCCTCAATTTTTCCTAAACTGAATTTGTCATCAGGTTTGGCTGATATGTAAAGTTGTCATCTGCATAGCAGTGAAAATTGACACCATGTTTGTTTATAACTGTTTATAACTTTGGGATGTGGTGGAACGGGAGATTCACATCATGGATGTACAGCTGACAAATCTGCAGCAACTAATAAAGGTATAAACACTTTATTTACCTAATAAAGTGGCCGGTGAGTGTATATGTACCATATGTAAAGTACACTGTGCGCATAAATGATGGCATCAAGTGACTCATGACATCATGATGCGTTATACAGTCTCACTGCTGTTGGGATGGATGACCTATGAAAGCTCGATTCTTCAGCGAGGGTGTTTCTGACTGAGGGAGCTGCTCACATCACCCACGGTCTCGTACAGAGGGTGACGGGGGTTAACTGAGAATAAATAACTCACTGAAGGAAGTGAACTTATCAGGGTCCATAAAGGAAACATGGACTCAAATGATAATGAACTGCTATTAAAAACACAGCAGGAGATGAGAGTGCACAGTTATTCAGCAGCAGGAGAGACGTGTTCATCACAGCACTGAGCAGGTGTGTATGGTTTAGGGTTAGGTTTAGGGGGTTATTGTTAGGGTGTGTATGGAGCTCATTTACCCTCAAGAACCTTAATTTTAATGTGTTAATTATAATGTGTAGTGTGCATGAATAAAAATTATTAGACAAGTTAGATTTTGTTTAAATAAATTGAAAGTTTATGACTTTAGTTATGTAAATAGTGAGATAGCAGCTTATGCCTAAAATACTGTTTACAGGGTTGTTGTTTACAAGGTTATTGTTTACAGGGTTAATGTTTACAGGGTTAGTGTTTATAGGGTTATTGTTTACAGGTTTAATGTTTACAGGGTTATTGTTTAAAGGGTTAATGTTTACAGGGTTAATGTTTACAGGGTTAATGTTTATAGGGTTATTGTTTACAGGTTTAATGTTTACAGGGTTAGTGTTTATAGGGTTATTGTTTACAGGGTTAATGTTTACAGGGTTAGTGTTTATAGGGTTAGTGTTTATAGGGTTATTGTTTACAGGTTTAATGTTTACAGGGTTATTGTTTACAGGTTTATTGTTTACAGGTGTATCATTTATAGCAGGGGTGTCAAACTCATTTTCACCGCAGGCAACTTATAAATGTAACTACTCCTTAATGTTAAATAACTGCATTTATTACTTATTCAAGTTACAAATATTACAGATATATTTGCAAAGATGTAAAAAATGTTTGATTGTTGCTCTGTTATTATAACAAATACTTTTAATTTGATTATGAAACCCACATTACTCCACATTAATCAAACTATCCAAGTGAATAAAGAAAAATAACATCAAAGATATCACATTTACTTTGTTCAGAATTTGAAATATCAAATAACTGTGAAAATAGCTTTATGCTTATAGTCAAAGATTTGTGTTTCGAAAATGCTCCCTCTGAAAAAGACTGAAGCGCAGGCCATTGTCACAACAAAGCAGCTTTTACTGCCGCTTCGTTTGTGGTTGTGAACACATTCTGTTGCGATCACAGTTTGCCTTTTAATTCTTTGGCAATTTGTTGTTTTTCTTTATGCCTAATTTTGGCATATTAGCTCCATATTTGGTCTCAAAATGCCGACGCTGGTTGTACTCTTTGATAACTGCCACCGCTTCATAACACAAAAGACACACCATTTTATCTTCTTGAAGCACAAACACGTATTCCCTTTCTCATCTTTCTTGAAACATCCTTCTATCTGCATCAATGTTTCTCTTCCTGGACATTTTTGGGAGCATTATTTGTATTTGGGTCATTCCAGGATTTTGGTACATTTCCTGTCCCACCAATTAAATTTCAAATGTACATATCCAAAATATCTAAATGACTATTTTTTTAACATTGTACTTGTTATAAGACAAACTGTAAAATTTGGTGGAAAAATAAGCACCTTAGATATTATTCAAAAGACCGAATACCTTTGAACCACCTCAAAAAATTGCCATTTTCTCTTGTCCCACACATTGGGTGACCAAATCCTTTGCCAAATTTAACAATTAAATTAAGCTCTAAATAAATTACTTCCTCTTGTATATTGTTGAAATGCATCTTCTTTACTTATGAAAACAACTTCTTTGGTCTACATTGTATTGCATGTCAGTTTTTACACTATTAAGTTGTGTCCCACAATATGCGCGCAGCCCTGTTACCATAAAGAATTTTATCTGGCAGAGAAAGGGTTAAAAATATTTGTGTACTAGCACAAAGGTATTTGCATCACAAGGACATTTCCTGCCCACATGGCAAGAAAAATGGTAAGTGCTCTAACAATTTTCAAGGTTTTTTTCCAAAATATGTTTGTCCAAGTTGTGTGTGTCACTCAGTGAATGCAACCCTGTTCCTCATATTGTAAGACTAATATTGAGTAGAGTCAAAATTTACTTTATATACTTATATAACCATATTTGTCCTTGATCTTGTATACATAGCTAAATTTTACAGTGAGCATCTGTTCCTGGGGTAGACCACAACTTAGCCTAAATTTACAACCCTGTTAGTCGCAACCCTGTTACTGCATACCAATTTACTGCACACCAATCTAATAAAGAAAAAACTTCTTCCATATCTGAGATTGACAAATCAAACTTTTTGATAGTTTATAACCTGTAGATAATAAATATATGATTTAAAATGATCAAAAATGAGCAAAAGTTACCACCCCTGAAATGTACCAAAATCCTGGAATGACCCATTTCTCAATTACACTTATTAGAAAAATCACATGACACTACAGTGTTGCGATGCCGTCACTTCACAGGCAACATAATTGTGGGAAATGTAGTTTTTGGTCACTGCATGTATTTGACTTTTATTTTGGACAATTAGGCTTTTAAAGTTCTCGTGGGCCACAAAAATGACGTGGTGGGCCAAAATTGGTCCGAGGGCCTTGAGATTGACACCCCCGATGTACAGGGTTAATTCTTAGAGGGTTATTGTTTACAGGTGTGTTGTTTACAGGTTTAATGTCACATCTCTTCTTTGTCAGAATGCTCCTCTTCACCGTCCTCTTCCTCATTTCTCGGTGCTTCGTCATTACAAGCAGTGGTTGCCACAGCGACAGGAACAAAGACCACCGACCTCGTGTGAGCTGCGTGGCTCAAAGTCTAAGTGCAGTGCCTGATGGGATAGATTTAACCACACAGGTTTTGGTTCTTACTCAGAACCAGTTCATGCTGCTCTCCTGGGTCACCTATAGCGCATTCACACACCTGCACGAGCTGGACCTGAGTGAGAACCACATCAGTATAATTGACCCGCCAGGTGAGTCAGAACCACATCAGTGTAATTGATCCACCAGGTGAGTCAGAACCACATCAGTATAACTGAACCACCAGGTGAGTCAGAACCACGTCAGTGTAATTGACCCACCAGGTGAGTCAGAACCACATCAGTGTAATTGACCCGCCAGGTGAGCACCACTAATATGCACTGGTGCTGGGGTTGGGCTTTTATATAAAGCTGCTCAATATGGTCTGTAAAAACAAACTTTCACTGTCAGTTTACACATAATGACATGCAGACCTTCCCTCATAATAATATTAATATTTATTATAATGACATGCAGACCTTCCCTCATAATAATATTTATATTTATTATAATGACATGCAGACCTTCCCTCATAATAATATTTATATTTATTATAATGACATGCAGACCTTCCCTCATTATCAAATGTATGTTTATAATGACACATCTTCCCTCATTACAATATTTATTTATAATGACATACACTCACCGGCCACTTTATTAGGTATATCTTGCACCTTGTTAGTACCAGGTTGGACCCCCTTTTTGACTTCAGAACTGCCTTAATCCATCATGGCAGACTCAACAAGGTACTGGAAACATTCCTCAGAGAGTCTGGTTCATATTAACATGATATCATCACACAGTTGCTGCAGATTTGTCAGCTGCACATCCACAAGGCATTTGCGTCCACAGAACTGAGGCTTACTGGAGGCTTATTTTCTCTTTTTCTGACCATTCTCTGTAAACCCTAGAGATGGTTGTGGGTGAAAATCCCAGTAGATCAGCAGTTTCTGAAATACTCGGACCAGCCCGTCTGGCACCAACAACCAAGCCACGTTCAAAGTCACTTAAATCACCTTTCTTCTCCATTCTGATGTTCAGTTTGAACTGCAGCAGATCGTCTTGGTCATGTCTACATGACTAAATGCATTGAGCTGCTGCCATGTGATTGGCTGATTTAACATTTGTGTTAATGAGCAGTTGAACAGGTGTTCCTAATAAAGTGGCAGTTGAGTGTACAAGCCTTCCCTTGTTAAAATATTTACATTTATTTATAAAGACATGTAGACCTTTCCTCATAATATTTACATAATGATTATGAAAATGTTCATCAAGTACATTTCACAAGTTAATTTATTTATACTACAATTAGTGTTTAAAAGTGAACTACTATGGTTAGAGTACTGAACACTAAAGTGTTTTGGTTAGAGTATTTAAGAGTAAAATACTCGTTTATTGACATTGAACAGTTTGCACAACAAGAGATCTTACTACAGGAATACATCATAATGCTGACATCAATAAAAATGTCTTCAAATTCCTCATGGTTGAATTCCTTGCACTTGCATGGTCTCTCTCAGGTCCAGTGCTTGGAAACCTGAGCGTGTTGCGGTTGTCCAATAACAGGCTGAGGGGTTTAGGGAGCCGGGTCTTCAGCTCCACCCCCAGACTTATGGAGGTTTACCTGGATGGAAACGCTCTTCACTCCCTTCATGATTCCACCTTCGCTGACCTTCCACACCTAGAGGTCATCAACCTGTCACGGAACCAGCTCACCGTCCTCCCCCTCCGGCTGCTCGAACACGTCTCCTCACCCAACCTCAAGACCTTTGACCTGGAAGATAATTACGTGCAGACCATGCCTGATGGGTTCTTCTCCTCAAAGCCTGACCTGCCCTACGTCTACCTGTCCCGGAATCCGTGGCAGTGCAGCTGTGAGGCGAGCTACCTGCAGCTCTACCTGGAGGACCAGGCTCACAACATATACCAACACACTGGCCCCACCACGCTGGAGAACAGTCCAGAGAGCGTGGTGTGTGCAAGGCCACAACACCTGAATGGCCAGCCCATTATTGATCTGAAAAAGGAAGACTACTGCAACTCAGACATGCCTACTGACACCATCATGGCCACGCCCACTAACACCCACATGGCCACACCCACTAACAACCTCATGTTGACAACCATGGCCATACCTAATGAGACACACACTAACACTCCCATGGCCACATCCTCGAACACCCTCATGGCCATGCCCACTAACACTCCCATGGCCACACCCAGGGGGCATGGGAGGGGTGTCGTCAGGGGGGATTTCTGGCACTTTCTCCCCACCCAAACATCCACCCAAACAACATCCAGGAGCACAAGCAAACATACTGAACCCACCACAACCTTAATGATTGTTAAACCAGCAACTAAAACAACAATTAAACCATCAACATTTAGTCCATCTGCTACACCCAGTGCATCATTTCCCACCTCCACCCTTCCCTACACCGTGTCCTACGTCTGGATTACACACAGGTCATCTAGTGCCCCCTCCTCTCACACTGCCCAGGCCAGGCTGCCCCTAGTGGGGGCGGGTCTGGAGCGTGGTGTGCGGGGACTGTGGTGCTGGTGGCTGTTTGCTGGGCTGTTGCCACTTTGTGTTCTTTCAGGTATCTGCTGCTGCATGCTGCTCCTGTGGCTCTTACGCACCTACAGCGCCCTCTACAGGCCACTCCGAGAACAGCGCCACACTGCTGCCTGTGGTGGGTCCGTCGCCCTGCAGGCATACCGCGCTACGGACGGGGGAAAAGGTATAGGTGGGGCAGGACCCAGTGGACAGCCAGAGGGGGTGGTGTTCTTACCCCCAGAGCAGATTCGAGAGACACAAGCGGTGTTTCGGTCAGTTCTGTTCATCTCAAAAGGACAAGAAGGAGATGACAGGGCAGGAGGAGTAAAGGATGACAACGGAGACGCAAGAGAAAATGACCTCGCATCTAAAACGAAAGAGGAAGAAGATAGGCTAGGGGTGTCTGAGCAGAGAGAGAGAGGGGGAGAGAGGGAGGGAGAGAGGGAGGGAGAGAGGGAGAAAGAGACCACAGCAGCAGACACAAAAGAAGTGTTCAGGAAGACCTTGTATAGGGTGATAAGCCGAGAGGAAGAGATAGAAGGATGGAATCAAGTGGAGGAGAGCTGGCAACTGAAGCAGGCAGGGAAAGAAGAAGGGATGAGAGGGGAGGAGGAAAGAAGGAAGACACGGTACAGTCTGATCCTCAGGGAGGAGAGAGGGAGTGTAGTGGAAGACAGGAAAGGGGGAATAGAGTGGTTGGTGGGAGAATGGTTGATGAGTGGAGGAGGAGTGGAAGAGGGGAGGAGGGGGGAGGAGGGTGGAGGAGGAGAGGAGTAGGAGGCCAAACGTGTCTGTCATTAGAAGGAGAACAGAGCCTCACTGACTCCGCCCACACCTGCACGAGTGACACACACCTGGCGGAGCTGCTGCACAGGTGTGAGTAGCAGCTCTTGCGTCTGAAGGACGATTTCTAGCAGCAGTTCTAGTGTGTTGTTGTGTGTTCATTTTTCCTTGTGTTCTTTTTGTTTCTATGCTTTAAGTGTTTCGAGATGTTAATACAAGTCTGTCATCTCTGTCAGGTATGTAGGTGTAGCTTGTGCTGACATGACAGTAATAGAACCCTCTGTTTCCCGAGACCGCATGGCGCCTCGTCTTAACCATGACTACTTCAACCCACGTGTAATGGATGTGACTTTCATATTTTGCAGCACATTTTAAATCATTACAGTACAAGACTGGTGAAGAAATTATTAAACCTTTAAATCTCTGGCCTGTGTTCAGCATACTTTAGATAGACAGAGAAATAGACAGATTGACAGACAGATGACTGAGATGTTCACAAAAAAAAAAAAGTCACAAAATACAAGTCCAAATTAAGTCACAAGACTTTAGGCTGGAGTCTAAATCAAGTCTCAAGTCAATACCAGGATAAACTGGGGGAGAGATCATTGTATATATGACCTTGGGGCCTCTGCCCGTTATCGCCAATACCACTGAGATTTTTTTTTAATGTAAGCGCCAGTCTTAGAATGACATAGAATGTGATTTAACAATTACATGAAAGCTTTTAATCCCTTCAAGAAGAGCCTCAAAACCTGTTTAGATTCGTATTTAGTTAAGGAACTTTGATGGTTAATTATTTTATTACTTTATCACATTTTTCTTAATTACATTTTGTTTATTATTCTAATTATTATTCTAAGTGTTGCCATGTTATTTTTATTGTGTTTTTCTTATATTAATTCTGTAAAGCATTATGTATGAAAGGTGCTATACAAACAAAGACTATTATTAAAACTCTTTCACTCAAATAATCACAGGAGGAAATTACATCATCCATTTTATTGCAGCATTTTTTTATAAACAAAATACAATGTTTTCAAACTACACAATTACGGGAGTTATTTCCCGGTGATCACGTGCCTCTCTACGCCGTTCTCAGAGATGACGGCGAGCCTCACCACTCCACCACTGGACCCGTCTCTCTCCATGGCCAGAGACAGCGCTGGACACAACACAACACACACGTCAGCTCTCTGCCTCTTACACACACACACACACACACACACACCTCCCCCTCTCTTCTATGCCCCCCCTCTCTTACCAACCTTGTGCAGTGAACTGTAGACAGTCGTCCTTGCTCATGCCGGCTCTGTAGCTGGAGTCCACAAAGCCGTAGATGTAGCTGCTACCAGATCCTCCCACACACACTGGCTGCCTGGTCAGCATCCCCCCCACAGGCACAGTGTACACCTGCCACACACACACACCAGGGTGTGGGGGAGGGGTGAGGGAGGGTGTGGGGGAGGAGGAGGGTGTGAGGGAGGGTGTGGGGGAGGAGGAGGGTGTGGGGGAGGAGGGTGTGAGGGGGGAGGAGGGTGTGAGTGAGGAGGGTGTGAGGGAGGGTGTGGAGGGAGGAGGAGGAGGAGGAGGGTGGGGGGGTGAGGGGGAGGAGGAGGGTGTGAGGGGGGAGGAGGGTGTGGGGGAGGGTGTGAGGGAGGAGGGTGTGGGGGAGCAGGGTGTGGAGGGTGTGAGGGGGGAGGAGGGTGTGAGGGGGGAGGAGGGTGGGGGTGTATACATGAGGGCTTTGTCAAAGCAGCACTCACCTGCCCACCCCTCCGTCTGTCCCAGCCAGCCACAATGATCCCTGCCATTAGCTCCTCCCTGTACCTATAGCACATCTCTCTAAAGAGATTAGCAGCTGTCTGGACCAATGGGGGCTCGTTCAGTTCAATACTGTATGGAGCAGAAGGAAAACTGTGAGATCTAATAACTGAACTCTGACGTGAGAGTTTGAGTTACACGTACCCGTGGAAGCCCAGCTGGTAGGTGACGGCGTCAGCGATGGCCTGAGTGTCAGCTGCAGACCCGGACCGACAGCAGAAGATGGAGTGATGAATTGGGGTGAGCTTGTCCGTCACCCTGTTAGCTACGTATGCACTGCACACAACACGTTTAAGGACTGTTAAATCTGTGGCGTATGAAAGCTTAACATTAACTTTAATATCACGGGCATATAGTGTGAGGCTGAACATGAACTTACCCTGTGGTGGTTCGAGAATCTGCGCCAATTACAACTCCCCCATCAAACTCCACGGCCATGATAGTGGTCTGCACAGGTAGAACCAGTTGTGTGTTACTAACAGTGTTAGGAACGTTTCTTTAAAAAAGTAATTAGTTATAGTTACTCACTACTTGTTCAAAAAAGTAACTGAGTTAGTAACTGAATTACTCTATAATAAAAGTAACTCGTTACCAGGGAAAGTAACTATTTGCATTACAGTAAAAAAAAGTTATATGCCAATGAATAAGGATTTTTTGAAAAAGCAGTTTTCACAGTCAGTTGAAATGAGTAGATCAGAAAGGTGTTTAACTTTTGATATTTATTGCACATCAACAGACCAGTGCAGGATAAAATCCTTTAAAATCCCAAATCTTTGTAAAAAAAAAAAATAAAAGTAAACAGTTACACTATATAAAGTGCATTTACAGGGTTGCCAACTCTCACACATTGAGCGTGAGACACGCATTTGACCGTCTTCACACGCTCTCACGCCACACTTCCGATATCTCACGCCGAAAAAAATCTAGTTTATTTACCTCTGATCCACATCTATGATTCAATGAGTTACTAGTTCGCTCTAGTATCTATCAAATTAAATTAAATTCTCTCAACCTGAGACAACTGGTTTGTTCACAAAAGAAGTAAACTTAACAATAAAACCTCTATTCTTAATTAAATAAATCAAATACCCAGTCTGGTAGACATTCAGGAACTTCAAGTATTTTCTTAAATAATGTTTATATCGCCACCTTGAAAATGCTAATTTTTCTTCAGCTTGCTCCTGACTCGCCATTTCTGCCTCTTCTCCGTTTGGTGCGTCACTGGTTGTGCTTCGGCGCACATGTAAAAACACTGGCTCTGATTGGCTACCATAACGCTGCCTTAGCCTTACTGTCTTGTTAAGTTAAACAGGTGTTACACAGATAACTGTGACCTATCGAGATCTGTTACTCCTCACTAGCCTGGGCAGGGGTCCGCTTGCATTACTGTTAGTATATCAATATATAGTAACACACCGCTTTTAATGACCAGTAACGTCAACGGCGTTGTAACGACAGGAAAAGTAATTAATTATATTATCCCGTTACCAACACTGGTTACTAACTGGTACAATACGAGGTCGAGGTTTTATGCTGTAGCTACTTACTTATGGTAAGAGGAATTACTTCAGAACAAGCAGTTAGCTCACGGTCCCAAAAGTTTAAATACGTCACTGCAACCTACCTGGGTTATATGACTTAGCTACACTGCTAACATAGCTAGCTGGCATAGCTAGTTAACCACAGAGTTGGCGATTAGGCCTGCGAATCTTTGGGAATCCCACGATTCGATTCAGAATCGATTCTTGGGGTAACAATTCGATTTCTTCCCGATTCTTTCATATCCCAACGATTCGATTAAAAAAACGATTATTTTCCGATTCAAAAACTATTCTCAATTCAAAACGAGCTACTCCGGTCTGCTGGCATGAAAGCAGAGTACATTTATAAAGATATTATAATTGTAAAGGTTTTATCAACATATTGCAATAATGTAAACACACAAAGGTAAATCCAAGACAACATGTCTGTTTGAGGCTGACACTCAGAACACTACATTAAACTAATAAAACTGTAGTAAAGTAAATAAAATTGGTAGGCTTAGGCTAGGTGCCAGAACTGGCCACTACTCAAAAATTTTATTATACAAAAATACTGCTCTTTCTGTAAAAACAACAAATTGCTTCGTACAAGAATTAGGCTTAGGCTAGCTGCCTGTTTCTGAGAACATGCCACTTCCAGAAACAAAATTACACGTTTTTCCTTAACAAATCACAAAAATAAAAAATATATGAAAGTGCTTCCAAAAATAAAAGTGCTGTTACATTAATAAAATGGGTATGTATTTTCTAAAAGCCGCATATATCTACTGAACTGAACACATTTAACTGAACGGTTTCTGATCTGAACGGGGCCTGTAGCATTTCATGTGTGACAGATTTGGCTTGTGTGTTGTGTTGAATTCAGACTCCCCTCGTTTATCCGCATAAAGACGCTACAGATTATATTGTTGATTTATGTTTCTATGCATAAATAAGAGCTAGACTTTATCCATCATTCACCTCTGACCACATGACTTCGCAGTATTACAGCAGTATTATGTCTAAATATCTAGTTAGGACAAAACTAGAGTGCTCAATGAACTAAGTATTTTTATTTTAACTTTATTTTACCAGGAGTTATAATCATTGTAACTTCTGAATATCATCTGTAGTGTCTTTATGGGTGTGCAAACGATCAAGCCCATTCTAACCCGGGCCGGGTTGACGGTAAAATCTAAAGTGTTTCCAAATGGTTGCTGTGGACCGCAGAGCCGTTTGGACTTCATAGCGGCGCAACAACAAATACCGTACACTACACAACCCGCTGTAGCTTTACTAGCATGCCTGCACATAGTCAAAGCTGTTTCCTTGTTTTGCCTAGCACTACGGTGGCTGAGAAGGCACACACACACACCCGAAAAAAAAAAATCGATTAAAAAAAAAATATGAGAATCGATTCTGAATCGTTCAATATTAGAAACGCGATTCGAGCTCGAATAGATTTTTTCCTGCACCCCTATTGGCGATACCAAGTAAAATGTAGTAAGCGTAGCAAATACCCAAAAGTCAAGTGCAGAGTGAGGGTGAGGTGAGCCCGCTCTCTCTCCAGAACCACACAATACTTCACGGACAGCCCCACTCTCTCTCTCGCTAGAACCACACAGTACCCCGCCCAGAGCCCCACTCTCTCTCCAGAACAGGGGCGGACTGGGGAGAAAAAGTGGCCCGGGAGACTGGCCCACTATATATATATATATATATATATATATATATATATATATATATATATATATATATATATATATATATATATATATGTGTGTGTGTGTGTGTGTGTGTGTGTGTGTATACTGTATATGAATCTATACATGGCATGTAGTGTATATGACGGCGTTTATTGTCATATGGACAATATTAATTCCAGCAATAATATGATTACAATATTGGCTTTTAAATAGTCCACCATAAGACCACCAAACAAGTTGTTAAATAGTCCACCATAAGACCACCAAACAAGTGCACGCAAAGTGCATCCTAAAGAACAACCTACAACTCTAACGTGGGTATTTCTTCCTCTTACCTATTTGTGGTGGTTAGTTTTAATCTAAGAATTTCAATAGCTTTAAAAAAACGCAGTGCGCAGTGCTCTGGAACCTTTAGGACCGCCACTTGCGTCCGTGTTAACCGTGTTAAGGTAATTTGTACATGGTGCCTTAGACGTTGCAGAGGCGACAGCAGTACATTTAAAATAACATGTTATTTACAATTTAAACTGCTGTATGTTTTCGTAGTCCGGCCCGTATTTTCTGGGACAAGTTGGTTTTTTTCTGATCTCCGCTGCATACTGTCAGCCCGCACCAGCTGGCCCAGTCCGGTCCAACTCGTTCATGTGTTTACAGGCTCAGACCGCGGCCGCGCTGAGCAGGTTTGCCTGACTGGAGCGGGGGAGGTAATAGACACAGTTAAACAGCAGCGTGACTACGGGCCGGGGCCGCAGTGCGCGGCAGTGGCTCCTCCACGGGCTGAGTTAAACCACCGGCGGCCAGCGGCCCGGCGGCCCACTAACCCATCGGCCCACCGGGGAAATCCCCGGTAGCAATGTATGCCAGTCCGCCCCTGCTCCAGAACCACACAATACTCCACGGACAGCCCCACTCTCTCTCCCCAGAACCACACAGTACCCCGCCGAGAGCCCCTCTCTCTCCAGGACCACACAGTACCCCGCCGAGAGCCCCTCTCTCTCTCCAGAACCACACAGTACCCCGCCGAGAGCCTCTCTCTCTCTCCAGAACCGCACAGTACCCCACCGAGAGCCTCTCTCCCCCCCCCTCCCCAGAACCCCACAGTACCCTGCTGAGAGCCCCTCTCTCTCTCCAGAACCACACAGTACCCCGCCGAGAGCCCCCCTCTCTCTCCAGAACCACACAGTACCCCGCCGAGAGCCCCACTTTCTCTCCAGAACCATACAGTACCCCACCGAAAGCCTCTCTCTCTCCAGAACCACACAGTACCCCACCGAGAGCCTCTCTCTCTCTCCAGAACCACACAGTACCCCACCGAGAGCCTCTCTCTCTCTCTCTCCAGAACCGCACAGTACCCCACCGAGAGCCTCTCTCTCTCTCTCCAGAACCGCACAGTACCCCACCGAGAGCCTCTCTCTCTCTTCTGCCCTCAGTTAACTGTTCTGTAATCAACCTAGACAGCGAGCTAAACATTAAAGGACTCAGCAATGATGAGACGATGTGACGTTGTTTTGTTCTTTACTGAGACCCTTTTTACTGTAAAACTGTAACAAAACGAGAATTGACAATGTACATAAATGTTTGTCATAAAATAAATACACTTCCATAAACATACTGTCACAAGTCATTACACAAATGAACATTTACGTGCCCTTTAGCCAAAACTAACATAAACAGAACTGAATCGTGAAAGAAACTACAATCAAACAGACAAAAAAAGCTATTTGACATACGACAAGCTATTGTGTGGTTCTTACACTTACAGATTATGATTTGCCAAGGCTCACAGGTGATATGAAGATTTATTTTTTGTGCTCGAATGGCCGTTTTCTAATCTCCAAATGTACAAATGTAGCAAGGGTGCCCCTTGTGGCGCAAAAGAGAATTAAAATGTTGACCAACCGGGTCTCGCTGCAAGTGTACGGGACAGAACACTCTCTCTCCCCCCCCCCCCTCTCCCCAGAACCCCACAGTACCCTGCTGAGAGCCCCTCTCTCTCTCTCCAGAACCGCACAGTACCCTGCTGAGAGCCCCTCTCTCTCCAGAACCGCACAGTACCCCGCAAAGAGCCCCTCTCTCTCTCCAGAACCACACAGTACCCCGCAAAGAGCCCCTCTCTCTCTCCAGAACCACACAGTACCCCGCTGAGAGCCCCTCTCTCTCCAGAACCACACAGTACCCCGCAGAGAGCCCCTCTCTCTCCAGAACCACACAGTACCCCACCGAGAGCTCCTCTCTCTCTCTCCCCCTCTCTCTCTTTCTCCCTCTCTCTCTCTCTCTCTTTCTCCCTCTCTCTCTCTCTCTCCCTCTCTCTCCCTCTCTCCCTCTCTCTCTCTCTCTCTGCTGATCTGTCTCATCCTGACAGTCTCATACAGCTAAAACGGACGCGCGTGCCCGCTACGGTTAGTTTCCTACGTGACTAAGTTTGGTCTACTGATTAAAGGAGATACCGGGTCTCCTCACCCCGGTGCTGACGGCCCGGCGCCTCCAGTCCGGTGATGAATCACTAACGGATCCGCGCTGCACGCGCCTCACCGCCGGCGACGCCATCTTGATCTACTGTTTGGGTCCGCTGGCCAAGCGGGTCCTTCTCGGGAGGAAGGTGTCTAAAGATTATGCCTGTTACAGAAACCTCGTAACATGTTTGTGTTTGACGAACAAATAAACATAAATCATATAACAAAATGTTTGTAATAGTAATAAATATTCATCGAATCGATGTCAATATGTGGCATGTTCTATATATATATAAACAAAAAGAAATAAGCTTTTTCAGGCAATATTGAATATGCATTTTTTTCAACCCGTTGGAGGTCCTTCTGAATGAACACGGAAGCGTTTGGCTAGAACAAGGTAAACAGATGCGTCTCTACACAACACTAAACACTAAAATACAACATTAACACTCTACAATACAACACTAACACACTAAAACACAACATTAACACTCTAAAATACAACACTAAAACACAACACCGACACTACCACAACACCTCCCGCGACATGGTCGTGCTGCACCGGGGTGTTTTATTTGAATGTGTGTGTTTTATGTTGTGTGTGATGTGTGTTGGACCAGTGCGTGTTTGTTCAGAATAGTCAAATTAAGGGTCACAAACAGATCAGGAATTCACTTACACCGTGTCGATACATTAAACATGGGCTAAGATGGCATTGCTGTTTGTGAGTATTAATATGAAGCTATAGAACAGGCGATGATGGTGACTGATCCGTGATCTTGGGTCTTGCAGATGACGGTGCATAATCTGTACATATTTGACCGCAACGGCACCTGCCTGCACTACAGTGAGTGGAACAGGAAGAAGCAAGCGGGGATTTCTAAAGAGGAGGTGAAGTCAAAGACCACCAAGCACACACGATTCTCCCTTCGCAGTAGCTGTGAGACTCGTGTGTGTGTGTGTGTGTGTGTGTGTGTGTGTGTGTGAGCGAGCTCGTTTGTGTATGAGATTCAGCTGTTTGTGTTTTGTGTGTATGAGTCTTAGCTTTTGTGTTATGTTTAGGAGTTCAAGCTCATGTATGGAATGCTGTTTTCCATTCGGTCCTTTGTCAGCAAGATGTCTCCCCTCGATATGTATCCTTTAACTGGACATGAAATGGGACTTTGGGGACATTATTGCTGCAGGAGAGCCCAGGCTTTGGGACATTATAGCTGTAGTGTTTGTCTCCACAGCAGATCCGTGGTGTGTGTTTAGGTTGTGTGTGTGTGGCTTGTGTGAAACGTGTTTGTGTTCTGCAGTTGTGTCTGTTGCTTCCTTGAGCATTCCACGCCAGGAAAGAAGGATTTATGTCCTTCCAGACGAGTCGTTATAAACTCCACTACTATGAGACTCCAACAGGCATCCGGCTGGTGATGAACACAGACCTGGGTGTCCCCAACTGCAGAGACATCCTGCATCAGATATACAGCACGGTGGGTGTGTGCATGCGCATACATTCAATTAATATACAGTACAGAGAGAATGTGTCTGTCGCAGAACGAGTCGGGCGTACAGATGAAAACGCCCTCTGCCTCCTTCTGTAGGTTTATGTGGATTGTGTAGTGAGGAATCCTCTGTGTGTGCTGGGGGAGACGCTGCAGAGTGAACTCTTCACCAACCGCCTGGACACCTTCATTAGAGCTCTGCCTTTCTTTGGTGTCCGCGCTGCCTAGGATGAACCACACATGGGTGTGTGTGTGTGTGTGTGTGTGTGTGTGTGTGTCCGGATACTGTTTAAAATATTTTTTGTATGAATTGTTCTCTGCAGCCTCTGGCTGATCAGTGCATTAGCTACTGTTCAATGTGAATCTAAATATTAATAAATGATTCCAAATTCACATGAAGCTGGGTTTTTTTTTTTTTTTGTCTGGTTTATGGGTACAGTCTGTAATGTGTTTAATAAATAATGTGTCTATTATAGGGACAGGACTAGGGTTAAGAGTTGGGTTTGGAGTTAAGTTTGCTGGGAAGCTGTTGGGAAGCTTCACTAGTTACTGTTAATTACTTGTATATGTATGATGTATCTTGCAAATTAGGGGCAGTCATGGTCCTGTGGTAGGGAACTGGTCTTGTTCTTGGAGGGTCGTGGGTTCGATTTCCAGACCTGAGGCCATGACTGAGGTGCCCTTGAGCAAGGCACCTAACCCCAACTGCTCCCCGGGCGCTGGGCTAGGGCTGTCCACCGCTCTGGGCACGTGTGCACCACAGCCCCCTAGTAATCACTAGTGTGTGTGTTTGTGTTCTGACTGCACAGATGGGTAAAAAGCAGAGGACAAATTTTGTTTGCCATGAAAAAAATCACAATTGACAAACATGGCACATATGGTATGTGTAATGTATTAGACCATCTAGACTGGGATTAGCAGGCTTCATACGCCTGTCTCTCCATACGCCTGTCTCTCCATACGCCTGTCTCTCCATACGCCTGTCTCTCCATACGCCTGTCTCTTCTGTAGCCAAAACGTGGTTGGGTCTGTTACTCAAAAAAAACGAACTTCATAAACTCAGTAACGACCTCTTTATTTCACTCTTTTCTCCTCAACAACATCCTTCCTCCTTTCCCGCCCACCAAACTCTCCTCCCCCTTCTCCCTTCATATTAAAAGTCTTCCTTCTAAATAATGGCCCTAACCTTTAAGACTGAACATGTTACAAACAATGTTAGGTTATATGAATAAACAAATATTGCCTGTCTATTTACTAGGAGTTTAAACTCCTTCACTTAAAAAAAAAAAATAGGTGTATCCAGATAGAACAGACTCCTTTTACCCATTTAAACAACGGAATAAACTGAAACAATAAATATAACTTTGCATAACGGTATAACGTCTTTTCAAAAATTATATATATTTTAAGTTTCCATTGTCTGACACTCAGGGCTTGAAGCAACTTGTAAGGTGATGCCCCCTTTTTGGTAAGACAGTCTGCAAGCTGTTCCTTTGTACTGTGCCACAGCACACGTTCAACCTTCTGTGTTTGTACGAGTTCTTTGATGCTGCTTATCTCCAGACGAAGCCGTTTCTCAGTGACTGACTTTGTGGACTTCAGCGCATCGGAAAGTGAATGATTATCTGTGACACACATAATGGGTGGAGCATGTTCAGTGTCCCCAGTAGTTAGTTCAGAGAACAGAGTGGCCAAGAAAATGGCATTATCAATTCCATCAGAGAGTGCTAGTGTTTCACCAGCAAGTGTGCTCCACACAATCCTCTTGACTGCCAAGAAAGGGGTGAAAAGTTTCCATCTTCTCCCATTAGAACAATCATATGTCCTCCTTGAGTGCCACCATCTGAAACGAGGCATCACTGAACACTCAATTTGAGTGCATTGTCTGCCTAAGTGTTGGAAATTTAGAACTACTTTCTTGGACTTAAGCTTACATATTGTTCTGTTTGCTTCATGGATTGTCTGCACAGTTGCATTTTTGAAGCTTGATGCCAAATGACTAGCATCAAACATGGCATCTGGCCTACTTTGTCTTGCTACCCAAAGAATTTGGCCAATTTTTGATCGGAGTTCTCCCCGTGGTTCTTCCTCATACCCAAGAGATCTTTGCCTCGCTCATTAGGGCCCTAGAGCTGAGGCTGAGGTTAAAATTAGAGCTAGGGTTAGGGATAAAATTAGGGTTAGGCTTCCTGCTAAAATGCTTTGAGACCATGTTTATTTTTAAAACTGAAATCTACATACATTTTAAATTCATTAACTGAACTGATTAGATAGAACAAACAAACTCTTGAAAGGCTTTTAATAAACCAAAATAATTTTAATAAGATAATAATTAAACAATTGCTTTATTTATTGCTTTAATATTAATGAAGTTTATGCAATACGGTTGACTCCAGTTGACCCTAACCCAGTTACAATGGAATTTGCTGCGGACCAATGAAAACTGGAATTCGGGCCGCAGTTAGACACCCCTGAACTCCTAAACCCTAACTTACTAACTCCCTAAACCCCTAGCTCACTAACTCACTAAAACCCTAACTTACTTACTCCCTACATTCCTAACTTACTAACTCCATAAATACTAACTCAGTAACCCATAACCCCCTCTTAGTAACTCTTACCCCCTACCTAAAAATCTCTTAACCATAAACCCCCAAACACTAGTTCTTACCCCTAAAATGATTCAGCCTCCTGTTAGTGAAGAAACATCACAGTGAGTAGCCCTGAGGGAAGAAACAGAAGTGAATATCAGAATCATGAGTGACTGTCATGGTGGAGTGTTTCATGCAGCAGCCCCGTGATCTGTAGGTGTTGCACTGGATGGAACATCTCACCTAGCACATAAGAACACACCAGCTTCTGCATCACCGTGACATGGGCATGAGATGGAACCATGGCACTGGGCTCACTGTGGAGGGGGAGCATTAAGACTGTGACACACACCAGACCCATCACAACATACATGAGGAACTGGATGGTACTCTCCGCTGAATAAAGACAAAACAGAAATAACCAATGTGATCCCTCATCAATGTGATCAATGTCTCCCTCTCACCCTCTCTCACCTCTTGGGTGGTTGTAGAATGTTGGAGATGTACTGCTGGGTAACGCAAGGGCCGTTCTTGCTCTGAGCTGTGGATTCTCCTGCCCTCTTTCTCTCTCACTCCCCTCTCTGAGTTCTGTCAGTACCTCCCTGCTACCCTGTTGCCCTTCAGCCCCCCACACATCCACTCTGAAGCAATTCCTCCTGCCCCAGTGCCGCTGGCTCACATCCATCTGTCTTATCACGCTACACACAAACAGAGGAATGCTGGGATATATAGTTCCACAAAGTTATAATGTGCTTCGAGAGGCAGTTTGGACTCACATATCTACACAAGAGCGAGCTCTTACACTTCCCACAGCCTCCACCACGGAGTACAGGGAGGGAGCAGTACCCAGAACTGACAGAGAGAGAGAAACACTATATTAGAGATTAATGTTCATTTGTATATTACTTCTGTTTTGCAGCAATAAAAGGAGGTTAATCTGGATTTCCTCTTATAATTTCAAAATAACCATTCCCTCATAATCTCATAATTACCTTTAGAATTACATCACTTTTATTCAGTTCTGCTCTCTCAAAACACTGGCCCCACACACACACACACACACACACACACACACACACACACACACACACACACACACACACACACACACACACACACGCGCACACACACACATATTCACATACATACATACAAATACACAAACACACACACACACACACACACTCACTCATTCACGTATGCACACACATACACACATACTCACGTATTCACATACATACATACATACATACAAATACACACACACACACACACACACACACACTTCCTCACTCTTAAAGTGCAGGGGAAAGTTGCAGGGGTTGTAGAGGGTGAGAACTCTACGTTGTGTGCTGTGCTGATTGGAGTAAAACACCAGCTCTGTAGGAAAAACAAGCACAGGAACACCGTGGATTCCGGTGCCCCTTCTGCCCCATCTGCACCCTTCTCCTGTCCTCTCCTCATCTCTCGCGCACACACGGTTCCCGTCGTCGTGGTTCTCCATGGCCAGCTGAAGTGGAGCTCATGGCTGCTAGCTACCCAACACTGGCAGATACAAGCGGCTGGGTGTTAGACGACGCCATCTGGTGGTAACACATAGAAGTGAAAGTGAAACTATTGAAATCGATTAATATAAAAGGCAACAAGACCACCTATGCTGCACAGACCGTTGTGTTGTCGTATATATCGTATATAACAGGTTTTATTTTTCGAAAATACTTTCCGCAGTAGGAATCACGGGGAAGGGCGGGTTGAACTGGCCTTCATACGGTTACACACCAGTAGTTTGACAGGTTTTAACCAACGTCGTTTGGGACGTTTTCTCAAAATGAAACTTAAAGCACAGCAATAGTCTATCAGAGGTGTTTAAATGTGCACTTTATACATATTATAAGGACAAACTGCAAAACTCGACGTGTTTATGGCTCACCCTGTGTCCTGCAGACCTGTCGCTCCGTCCTCCTACACCAGAAAACCCAAACCCGACTCCGTCCGGCTGCCCGTTTCCGTGTTGTGTTCTTTGGAGGTGTATAGGTCACGACAGGTCTGTCCTTCACGGTGAGGGTACGCGGTTAGAAAACGAGGGTGTAACGGACCTGCGAAATATTCACACGACAAACTACCAGAGCGAGAAGAGAATTATTATCTTTTAATACCAGAACTGCACTAAGCACCAGTGAGATGAGTGTAAAAGAGATTAATTCTGACTGATCTTCACATGTATGAAGAAGCATATATGAAGTAAATATGAAGAAATAGGATATTTTAAATATCTCAAAAGTATTAAGAAAAATACTGATCTTTCGTATCGGTGTCTGACCACTAAACACAATACAACCCTAATCTGTATCACAACCCTCATCTGTTTGTGGAATTCAGTTTTAAAACTGAAAAATAGAAGTAGAAAAAAGTAGAAATACACAGACACAGAAAACACATATACAAATACACAAATACCTGATACACATATACAAATACACAAACAAAAATACATGAATAAACATAAAAGTACAAACAGGAAAGAACGTTTTTTACTCTAAATCAGTTTTACCAACAAATGTTTATGTGCTTGTACATGCACAAGATTGTGCTTGTGGGTTTATTGTTGTCTTGTTTATGTTCTGACAGTTTTTGTGTTTATCTCTGAAAAAAACACAGAGCACAGTGTAATGCTTCAGCCATCCAGCAGAGGGAGCGTTTCTGTACTACAGACCTCCCACACTTTCTTATACTCAAGAATTTCCCCTGCAAGTCTTGCAGGAAGCTGCTTGTGCTACACTGACTATATTGAAGTATCTTGCAGTGTCTTCACGACTTCACTACACAGACACCCACACAAGTTCGGCATCTCTCTCTCACTCTGTGTATCTCTGAGTCTCTCTCACTCTGTGTATCTCTGAGTCTCTCTCACTCTCTCTCACTCTGTGTATCTCTGAGTCTCTCTCACTCTGTGTATCTCTCTCTCTCACTCTGTGTATCTCTCTCTCTCTCTCTCTCTCTCTCGTTTGCCTAATATGGAAATATCTGAGTGATTTGTAAATTAAACAGTATTAAATGTGTTAACTGTATTGCCAGAGGAAATCTTGTGTATGCATGCAGCAGAGTGAAGATGTAGAGGCAGATAGCAGATGGAGAAAATGGTGGAGCAGATGGAGAAAATGGTGGGGCTGATGGAGAAAATGGTGGGGCAGATGGAGGGAGATGAGCAGTTTTAAGATGGTGCCTCAAAGACTGTTGCACCACTTCCTGTTTGACTCAGGAAGTCAAAACTTCACTACGGAACAACGCACAGAGGTTGTGTGTAGTGGAATATGAGTTCAGACAGAGAACCTGAAAATATCAGGACAGCTCTCACATGGTTGTGTGTGTGTGTGTGTGTGTGAGAGAGAGAGAGAGAGAGAGAGAGAGAGAGAGAGAGAGAGAGAGAGAGAGAGAGAGAGAGAGAGAAAGTGAGAGAGAGGAGAGAGTGTGTGTTGCCTCAACAACTAGAGTTCTACTATACTTTAGCTATAATATACTATGGCTAACGCTGACCCCTACCCCTGACCCCTACCCCTGACCCCTAACCCTGACCCTACAATATAATATGATAAAAGCAAACTGAGTGAGTGGACACATTTACTTGGAAACACACGTCTTGGTGTTTGGTGTACAACACCAATGTGAGGTATTATTTTAGTGATGTAATCCTGTATCCATTTGAGCCCTTAATAAAATACACTTAGGGGAATGAGTGTTTTAATCTTTGTTCTAATGATATTCCTTTACTATATATCTTACACACACTCTATATACTTCATATATCTTATACACACAGTAACGCAGGCATTTAAATGACCCTGAAGGCTGTGTGTCTGTGTCTTCTGTGTTTATACCCTAAAGGCGTGAATTCTCTTCATTAGTCAGCAAGTGATCACATGTAAGTCTGGAATGTCACCCTGCACACAGGCACATACATGCACCCTTCCAGACAGAAGCAGTGGATCACCAACTAAACCGATGGAATCACAAGCACGTTGCTGCCCCATACGTTAACACACACGTGTACAGGTGAGTTCATGCACACGTGGCACAGCTGTGTTGTATCAGCTGTTAATATTGGACAGAGGTGGATTCTTGTAGGTGAAGAATGTGAAATAATTTTTAAATATTACAGCAGAATAATCTCATGTGTTCACATTGTGGTGAAATTATTGAGTCATTCTCTTGATCACTGAATCAAATGAACGAGAGTGACGCAGATCTTCTTCTGTGTCTTCTGTGTTCTCTTCCTCATAGCGCAAGTAGCTGAACTGCTTGTCTGTACATGTTACTTCAGACCTTTCAGAGATAAAAGCTGTGACATTTGAGAACACAGTGTGTCCACACAGTCCACAGAGTGTGTGTGTAACTCACCTACAGGGTCCACACTGTAATCATACAGGACACAGCTGGAGGAGGAGCTTGCTAATTCTGGCCCATGGTGGTGGGTGGAGCTTGGCAATGCTGGCCTGTGGTGGTGGGTGGAGCTTGCTAATGCTGGCCCATGGTGGTGGGTGGAGCTTGGCAATGCTGGCCTGTGGTGGTGGGTGGAGCTTTGCAATGTTGGCCTGTGGAGGTGGGTGGAGCTTGGCAATGCTGGCCTGTGGAAGTGGGTGGAGCTTGGCAATGCTGGCCTGTGGAAGTGGGTGGAGCTTGGCAATGCTGGCCTGTAGAGGTGGGTGGAGCTTGGTAATGCTGGCCTGTGGAGGTGGGTGGAGCTTGGTAATGCTGGCCTGTGGAGGTGGGTGGAGCTTGGTAATGCTGGCCTGTGGAGGTGGGTGGAGCTGGTTAGTGCTGTTCTCTGTACTCTGAGACTTCATCTTTAGAGTCACAAGCACTGCACATTTCATGTAACCCAACATATGCACTTCCTCTTCCTGCTCTCAGTCTCATATGGCACCATCTGATTGGACCATCTTTTGGTGTCACATAGTGCCCTCTGATTGGTCAAAGTGAAACTGGCCCACTGGCACACATTTCCATTGTGCTGACCAATCAGATCAACAGTTGTGCTGACCTGCTCAGGTCAAAAGTTTTCTCTCTCCCTCTCTCTCTCTCTCTCCCTCTCTCTCTCTCTCTCCCTCTCTCTCTCTCTCTCCCTCTCTCTCTCTCTCCATTTCAGTATGAATAGGCCCATGAGTTTAACGCCCAACGTTGTTTCTCTTCCGATCTCCTCACTCAGGCTTTATTTTGGCAAACAGGATGTTGTGGTTGAGTTGAGCAGAACGTTATCTCTCTCTCTCTCTCTCTCGCTCTCTCTCTCTCTCTCTCTCTCTCTCTCTCTCTCTTCGTAACTGATCATTTTTTCTCAGACCTTTTTAACAAAAATCTTTTAAGTTGTCTTTAGTTTAAATCCATCTTTTGGCAGTGACACATTTAGGGACATTTATGGATCTTTCTTTATGGGTGTGTGTGTGTGTGTGTGTGTGTGTGTGTGTGAGAGAGAGAGAGAGAAACTTATGACATTTTCACATAAAAAACATGAAATGTAATCCCAAATTTCAATTATATGACCAACATGAAAAATGACAAATTCTTCTTGGAGCAGGGCACACATAATCTTTTACTGCATCAGATGAGAGACAGAGATAATATCTCCTGTCTCTGAAATCCTACTTCACATAACTAAATGAGTCCTACACACATTCACAGTGCTGTGTTTAACTGTGTTTCAGCTATCCCCATTCCTGTACCCCCTCAATCTCTGAGCAAACATGCCAAGGTCACTGCTACACTTCTAAAACATCCATACAAACATACATGACACGCCCCAAACATGCGCCAAACACATTCCACAACCAAATAAGCCCCAAATACGACACTCACCAAACATGCTTCAACCACACATCATACATCACACCCCAAACACGTTCCACACACCAAATATGCCCCAAATACGACACTCACCAAACATGCTTCAACCACACATCATACATCACACCCCAAACACGTTCCACACACCAAATATGCCCCAAATACGACACTCACCAAACATGCTTCAACCACACATCATACATCACACCCCAAACACGTTCCACACACCAAATATGCCCCAAATACGACACTCACCAAACATGCTTCAAACACACATCATACATCACACCCCAAACACGTTCCACACACCAAATACACATCACTCTCCAAACATACACCAAACACATTCCTACCACCTCACATGCCCCCAACATTACATACACCAAACATTCATCATACTCCCAAAACACACTCCAAAGACACACCAAAAACTCCTCATACTCGCAAGCACACTCCAAACACATCAAAAACTCTCCAAACACACACCTGTAATCATACGCCCCAAACATGCTTCACAACAAATACACACTAAACACATTTTACACTCCAGGTACACACCATACACGTTACACTTTCCGAACACACTCCAAACCCTAGCCTTTAATATAAGCCTTAATATTGACCTTAATATAGACAGATTTTTGGGGAAACAGAAATGGTGATCAACTAAATCCTAAGGAGAGGGGCAGGTGTCGAACAGTGTGAACAGGTGTATTAGAGTGGGGACAGATGTACACATACAGACATACCACATATTCCAAACACACACTACACAATACATACACGATACACTTACTAAACGTACACTATATTGCCAAAAGTATTCGCTCAACCATCCTAATGATCGGATGGACTGCAGAGTCTATTGCTATCTTCAAGCGTAGACTGAAGACTCACCTGTTTGTTGAGTTCTTACCAGAGCACTAACTCAGCTGATACCACTTGCCGTTGTTCTTAAATTGTATGTCTGTCTATGGTTATTTGTACTTCTTGGCAAATGTCTAACTTGCAAAACACTAGGTAATGATACTGACTCCTGCAGTTTAGTAGTAGTCTGACTCAATGGTGTCTTGAATTCTGGCCTATCTGTACTATTTCCTATGATGTATTCTGTGATCAGAAGCAAAGCACTTTGTAAGTCGCTCTGGATAAGAGCGTCTGCTAAATGCCGTAAATTGTAAATGTAAATGTAAATTGGAATCAGGTGTTCAACTTCCATGGCCACAGGTGTATAAAATTAAGCACCTAGGCATGCAGACTGTTTTTACAAACATTTGTGAAAGAATGGGTCGCTCTCATGAGCTCAGTGAATTCCAGTGTGGAACTGTGATAGGATGCCACCTGTGCAACAAATTCAGTCATGAAATTTCCTCACTCCTAAATATTCCACAGTCAACTGTCAGCTGTATTATGAGAAAATGGAAGTGTTTGGGAACGACAGCAACTCAGCTACGAAGTGGTAGGTAATCTGTAATCTGACTTTTTGGAAGAATAGACAAAACTCCCCATAAACACACTCCTAAACCTTGTGTACAGCCTTCCCAGAAGAGTTGAAGCTGTTCTATCTGCAACATCATATTGAATTCTATGGATTAGGAATGGGATGTCACTTAAGCTCATATGTAAGTCAAGGAAGGTGAGCAAATACTTTTGGCAATATAGTATACCTACTACACACATACCACATGTACCACACACTTACTACACATACATACTACTCACACACACACTTGGCTTGGTGGTTAGCACGTTTGCCTCTCAGCACTGGAGTCTTGGGTTCAAGTCCCTATCTGAGTGGAGTTTCCATGTTGTCAATGTAGGTTTCCTCTGGGGTCTCTGGTTTTCTCCCACAGTCCAAAAACATGGAGGTCAGGTAATTTGGCAGTCCATGTGTGTAAGAAGAGAGATCACATTTCTCCAATATTAGCAATATTAGCAAGACTAGCATACAGTACAAGGTTTTATTGTTGGTTTTTAAAGGCTTAAACGACCTGGCTCCCTCTTACATTAAAGATATGCTCTGTTATTACGAGACCCCTAGAGCTCTAAGATCATCGTCACAGTTGCTGCTGTCTGTTCCTTGGTCTAGACTTAAGCGGAAAGGGGATCGAGCCTTTTCTATTGCAGCACCAAAATTGTGGAACAGTCTGCCAGTTGATATTAGAGGAGCATCATCAGTCACTTGTTTTAAAACTAAATTAAAGACATATTTTTACTCTGTGGCTTATGATTGTAGCTGAGCTGTCTAAATTGTTATGTTGTGTGGATGTGATATGGTATTTTTTTACTTTATTATTGTTAGATACATGTGTGTGTGTGTGTATGTGTATATGTGTATGTGTATATGTGTGTATATGTATGTGTGTATGTATGTATGTATGTATATGTATATATATGTGCACGCACACTGTCTATTTTATTCTGTTTTATTAGTTCTTTTTATTGATGTTTTATGTGAAGCACTTTGGGTAACACTTGTGTTTTAAAGTGCTATATAAATTAAATAAACTTGAAACTTGAAACTTGATGTGTGTGACTGTGTCCAAGAGAAAACCTAAGCTTTTATTTAACATTGTCAGCAATATTGTTTCCTCCCCCCATTTAGTACCCCTTGCTTATCAGAAACTGAGTGTAACAACCTTTTCAATTTCTTTGTTGATGAGGTTAAAGCTTCTCAAAACTTACCAGGTTCATCCCTTTTTGGATGTTTTTAAACCTGTTGTACTTCAAGACTTACTAGATGTGATCAGGTCATTGAAGACTTCCACCAGCTCTCTTGACATAATACCATCACATTCTGTTTTAAGACTATTTCACAGTATCGATTAATCTATTTTAGCTATAGTGAACTCTTCATTGTCAAGTGGTTGTGTTACATCTTTTTTTTACATTTTAAACATGCTATTGTTACACCTATCCTGAAAAAGCCTAACCTTGACCCAACAGTCCTCAGTAATTATAGACCGATCTCAAATTTACCCTTCATAGCCAGAATCCTGGAGAAAGTAGTGACGAATCAGCTGATTTCCACCCTGGACAAATATGAGGTGTGCAACAACTTCCAGTCAGGATTTTAAAGCAGCACTCTACAGAGTCTACTTGATAATGTTCAAAATGATTTACTGATGGCTGCTGATGCTGGAAAATCCTCTGTGCTTGTTTTGCTTGACCTCAGTCCTGTTTTCGACACAGTCAATCATGCCATACTGATTGACAGGCTAAGGGACTGGGTTGGAATCACTGGACCAGCCCTCAAATGGTTTAACTCTTATCTTGAGGGGAGGAGTTTCTCAGTGTCCTCCAATGATAATAGGTCGCACGCAACCCCTCTGTACTTTGGGGTTCCCCAGGGATCAGTTTTGGGGCCATTGCTTTTTTTCATTATATCTATTGCCCCTGGGCCAGCTAATTAGGAGTTTTAAGATCTCATACCATCATTTTGCTGATGACATTCAGTTGTATGTGTCCTTTGTTCCGGGTGAGACAATTAGCCTTGATAGACTCATACAGTGTGTTAATGCAATCAGGGACTGGGCCTCCTGTAACTCACTCCAACTAAATGCTGCTGAAACTGAGGCACTAGTTACTGCACCTGATGGAGTGACTCCTGCTATTATCAAGAGCCTAGGCCCACTCTCCTCTGCAGTGAGCCCCACTGTACAAAATCTGGGTGTCTTATTTGATAAATCCCTTATGTTTGACTCCCACATTAACCTGTTGATCAAGTCTAGTTTTTATCGTTTAAGGAACATCAGCAAACTTAGACTTAGAGTTAGACAATCTTTATTGTCATTCATTGTACACGGGTGTACGCAGAACAAAATTTCATGGCATGTAGGCTCGCACAGTGTACGAGAATTGAGAATTGGATATATAAGAAAGAAAAATAAATTAGATTAAATTAAATGTAACAATATCAATCAATCAATCAATCAAATTTTATTTATATAGCGCTTTTTACAACAGTTGTTGTCACAAAGCAGCTTTACAGCTTTTAGATTATTGCAACAGTCTCCTAGCTGGATGTTCTGGTAAATCGATAAACAAACTCCAGCTGGTTCAGAACACAGCAGCACGAGTTTTAACAAAAACTAAAAAGTTTGATCACATTAGTCCCGTACTATCGTCATTACACTGGCTGCCAATTAGATTCCGTATTGACTATAAAATACTTTTATTAACATATAAAACGCTGCATGGCTTAGCTCCAGACTATCTTAGTGAACTTATTGAACAATATAACCCAGCGCGTTCACTTCGCTCGCAGGACGCAGGGTTATTAACTGTTCCTAGGATCAAAAAGATCACAGCAGGTGGAAGAGCCTTTTCTTTTAAAGCTCCACAATTGTGGAATAATCTTCCTGCCTCTATTCGGGACTCAGACACAGTCTCAATGTTTAAAACTCGATTAAAGACTCATCTGTTTAGTTTGGCCTTTGATTAATCTGTTACATATTTACTACATCTCGTATCTTTTCTCCGAGGTTCATCTGGAGAGTAACATTGCAGTCGGAGCCTACAATACCAGCATCGCTGCTCCGACACGGAATGAAAGCCTGGCGTTCATCAACAGACATTTACAGTGACAATATCATAACCCAGAACTTTCATTTTTACCTTTACTTAGTCTGATTGTGTGATTTGTGTGTGACTTGTGTATTTGTCTGTATTTTGTGTAATCTGTGTGTTAACGGGCCGCCCAATGGAGGATGGGTTCCCTTTTGAGTCTTGGTTCTCCCGAGGTTTCTTCCTATTCCCCACTATCTTAGGGAGTTTTTCCTCGCCACTGTCGCCCTTGGCTTGCTCATTAGGGTTCTGGACCCGTAGTATTGTTAACCTTTTAAATCCTGTAAGGCACTTTGTGACAACATGTGTTGTGAAAAGCGCTATACAAATAAACTTTGATTGATTGATTGACAAGTGCCGAGTCCTAGCCCCCAGTGAGCAAGCCAAAGGCGACAGTGGCAAGGAAAAACTCCCTAGTTTTTTGCATGAGGAAGAAACCTTGAGAGGAACCAAGACTCAGGGGGGGAACCCATCCTCCTCTGGCCGACACCGGTCACCATGACAACAACAACAATTTAGACAGAAAGAAGAGAAAGAAAAGAAAAAATATGTAATAATGTCCATCATGATGTATGCATCCGGTTAGGCAGGAGGTGGCTGGCTCAGGATGGATCGCTGGTCTCCTCATCTCATTATTCCTCAAGCAGGTGGGCAGCCATGTAGAGAAATGAAACAGGGAAAACTAGCTCTGTATGAGGACATGTACAGGACAGGTGAAATTATAAACATTTCTGGAGTGTGGCAGCAACTCCGGCATTTAGTTAAATTATTATAGCCTAGCTAAAAAGGCAGAACCAGAAGGTAACATAGGCTTGGGGGCATTCTGAGACAATGGCATCCGTCCACTGCACTGTCAACAAACTTGAGTGACCACGAGCAGTGACAGGATGACAGCACCAGCGCCCCAGTCTACCATAAAACCCTTCGTCTATGAACCCCTGGATCTGTACTTTTATCTAAGGGGGGATATTGATTATCAAACGCTAAACTAAATAAGTGGGTTTTCAACCTAGACTTAAAGATTGTGACTGTGTCGGAGTCCCGGACACATTTAGGAAGATTATTCCAAAGCTGGGGGGCCTTACAAGAAAAGGCTCTTCCCCCTGCTGTTACCTTATTAATTTTTGGAACTAATAAAAGACCAGCACCCTGTGATCTTAGTGGGCGTGGGGGTTCGTAATAGGAAATAAGTTCCTGAAGGTACTCAGGAGCAAGCCCGTGCAATGCTTTATAAGTTAATAAAAGAATTTTAAAGTCAATACGGAATTTAACTGGGAGCCAATGCAGGGCTGATAGGACTGGACTGATATGCTGAAATTTTCTAGTTCTGGTCAGAACCCTGGCTGCAGCATTTTGAACTATTTGAAGTTTATTTAGATTCCTATTTGAACATCCTGACAGTAGTGCATTGCAATAGATTCCAGTAACCAGGGTTGAGAGAAGACTTCAAGAATATGACAGATGGCATTCCAGGATTCACCAAAGTCCGTGGCGAGAGTGAGCCAACAAGGATCTAGTGTACAAGTGTAGAAGTGCAGAAATGTGAGGGGTCACCGATGATGTTGAGTGAACGGGATATGCGGCGCACTGGTGTGAGGTCCTGGATAGGTGGAAGAGAAGACCCGATGATCTTCTCCGCTGTCCTGAGGTGAGTGGTCTCCCTTAAGGAGCTGGAGATGCTGGTGCACGCTTTTATTACCTCGAGACACGACTACTGTAACTCTCTATTTACATCTATTAGTGTCCGTGCTCGGGGACGCCTCCAGGCTGTTCAGAACGCAGCAGCAAGGTTGCTCACCAAGTCTGGGGGACATTCTCATACCTCACCACTGTTATTTGTGCTTCACTGGCTGCCGGTGGAACAGAGAGTTCATTTTAAGATTGTTTTCTTACTTTTAAATCATTAAGGGGTCAAGCACCACGCTACCTTGGTGACCTCCGACACTGCTATGCACCTCTGAGGGTACTAAGGTCTTCTGAAGCCAACCTCTTGATCGTGCCACGCACCCAGCATAAAACACAAGGTGATCAGGCCTTCGAGGTCATAGCACCCAATCTCTGGAACACTCTGCCCATGGCTTTGAGGACAGCTGACTCTGTGGAAACAACTAAAGACACACTTTTTTAAGCAGGCATTCAAATAATGCTGTTATTTCAGTGTATATTGTGTTAACTTGCTCACTTATTTTATTTAATATTATGTATTTCATTAACAATAACTCTCTCACTATACGATTGTCTTCTATTAATCTCCATCATTGTAAAGCACTTTGTGATTCTGTCTGTGAAAACTTACTTACTGTGTCCCTGCATGTTCAGTAAAACAGTTGTGTGAGTGTGTGTGTGTGCATGAATGTGTGTGTGTGCTTGTGTGCCCAGTGGTGGATGGTGCTCTGCCACTAGGGTCTGTTCTCTCTCCCCTTCCTGCACCCCATTCAGTCCCCCAGGGGGCTGTGGGCTCCGGTAGAGAGTACGCTGTGTGTGATTGGCTACTGCTTCTCGCCAGTGTAAGACAGTGTTAAACCCGTGTTAAAAACTGTAAAGCAATCTTGAAAGGCGCTATATAAATCGAACATTCATTCATTCCTACATACTACACACATATATCACATAGACCATTCACATACACCACACACAACATACACATACACCATTCACATACTACACACACACACCACATACACAAACATCCCACATATGCCACATATATAGTACACATGTGCACACACCACACATACACATCAGACACACAACACACAAATGTAGAAGTCACACACACACACACACACACACACACACACACACACACTAGGTCTGATAGCTCTTCTGTAGCTGTGGCCCAAGAGCTCCCAGATATATGGCCAAAGAAACCTCACCTTGTGTTACCACATGGTTTTAGGAATTTAGCATGGTGGGCCATTACTTCAACTTAGGGCTACCAGAAGCAATGTAGGAATTAACTATAAAATGTGTGTGTGTGTGTGTGTGTGTGTGTGAGAGAGAGAGAGAGAGAGAGAGCGCATCTAAAACTTTGTACTGTGCAAGGAAATAAAAAAATCTCTCCTCCTTTTCTCTTGTCACTACATTCTGGTTTCATTCTCATCCTCTGCAATTTCCTCATTGTCTTTTTCTTTGCGGAAGTGACCCGCGGGTAGGGCGCGCGGGTCTGCGCAGGCAATATAAAGTCTCGTGGACTTCCTTGTATTCACTTTGCATTGCAGCTTTGCTAAAGTCACCGGTGACCGACAACAGGTAGCACGCGACACTTTCCTTACACATTTTGCAGCTCTCTCGCTTATGGCTTCAGAGTAGCTTTCACTCGGGGAATGTTTACCTGTAGATACTAATTTTGTATTAGTGTTTAGTATAGCTAACCATAATTAGATATTTTTTCCAGATAGTGAAATGCAAGTATTTATACATGTAAATACAGTGTATTTACTCATGTTTGTTCAATTGTGTCTTGTCTCCAAGTTTTTAAAGCTCAAGATGAGTTGGGATAGCTACATCACCAATCTTACTGGCGGCGACTGGGTGGACGAAGCCGTTATTGTCGGACACACAAGTGGACAGGAGTCCGTGTGGGCGTCTTCGCCAAACGGGTTCCTGAAAAACATCACGGTACTAATAACGTTGGTGTTTAATGAGAGTGTGGGGTGTGTGTGTGTGTGTGGGGTGTGTGTGGCAGTGCCGGTGTCCCGCACACACGCTGTTGTCTCCATCACGCCTGATCCTGCTTCAGCCACAGCTGCACTTACAGGACTTTATTACCTTTATGTTGTCCTGAAATACATTTGAAGGGCAGAAAGTTGAAGAAGCATGGAGAAAGTGTAGGTGCGCTGGAGAAGGGATTATTTAGAAAGTATCAGCATGTTCACGTCGTGTTTAGGTGTTCATGCTGCCTGTACAGTGACATCTGTATAATCATCATAGGGTCGAATATAAGTAGTCAAAACTTTGATTTGTGAAAATGGGGTGCTGCTATAATGTTCCGGAGTTTGTGCCGGAGTTTGTTTTGTGTTTTTTCTCTAAACGCCGTGATCTGTAGTTGCAGCTCGACCAAATTTGAGTGATTTCCTTCATAGCGCGCGAGCTCTGTAACGCTCCTTATTTGGTCATGCGAATTAAAGTCGCGCTCGCGATGGAGGAAGTGAAGGGTACTGTCGACTCACTTCCGCCTTCACGCCCACAGGCCGCCTCGCGCCCACAAGCACTTCACATTTCACCGATTACATGCATTGATCACCTCATTAATTATTTGAGTTTAAGACCCCAGGCATTTTGTATTACTTACCTAGAGCAAGTTCCAGGAGAAGGAGGGTGTGGTCAGGTGGTGGTGGTCAGATACTTGCTGAACCTGCTCTAAGTCACTAGTGACAGCAGAGACGGTGGTGCTGTGGTCACAGCGAGGAACATGTTGTGTGCTTGTATTCATGTGACACACTGAACAAAAACTACCAAGAATGGAAAGATTCTTACTCTCATGTACACACACTCACACACACTCGTGTGCACACACACATGCACTCATGCTCACAAATGCAGCGTAGAGCGTGTCACATAACTGCATCTGCACAAGCTCTTAGTACAGGTACATTCACTGCAGCATTGTTGACCTGTATTGCACAGCATGTTAGTGTGTGTGTGTGTGTGTGTGTGTGTGTGTGTGTGTGTGTGTGCTACAGAGTGCAGCTCCGTGCAGTGGTACAGTATAACTGGCTCGATGACCACAGTGGCTACAGTGCTCTCTCTAAGTGACACTGAAATGTATAACTGTATTGTCAAAAATCTGAAAAGCAGATGTGTGTCCAGAAACACTGATATTCGTGTGTGTGTGTGTATTGCACATGTTTGTGTTTTGGAGGGTGATTTACGTAAAACAGCTCCCTTCAAACATGATGACACACGATCAGATCCACAGCTGGAATGTGGGTGTGTTGGTTGGGGTACTGCATTCCAAAAATCCACCAGCATGTTACAGCGTGTGTGAGGGGGTTGGACTACAGTGTGTGCAGAGATGTGATCTCCTCTCCCGTACTGTTCTTGCCCAGGCAGCGGAAGTGAAGGCTCTGTGTGACACAGATCGCAGCAAACTGTTTGCCGGTGGCGTGACCATAGGGGGGAAGAAGTGCACAGTGCTGAGAGACGCCCTGCACGTGGACGGCCAGAACACCATGGACCTCAAAATGAAGACATCAGAACACGACCCTCATCCCTACTCTTTCACCGTGGGCAAAACGTGCAAAGGTCAGATGCATGTGCATGCATACACGCATGCTGACACACATACATACACACATGCGTACATGTGAGCACACACCTTTAACCCTAAACCTAACCCTTACATTTAGGTTTAGACATAACCCTTCTATCGCTCTGTCTGTGTTTCTCAGCTCTGATCATAGCCAAGGGTGTGAAAGACGCACACGGAGGAAAGGTGAACCCTCTCGTCTTTGACATGACTGCTTACCTCAGGAAGCTGAACCTCTGAAGCACTCTGCCATATGTCCTGCTGCATACACACACACACACACACACACATTCACACTCGCACACAGTGGTTAAGAGATACAGTTCTGATTGGAGATCAGGTGTGTGCATGGTGTGTGTGTGTGTGTGTGTGTGAGTTGTCTAATGCTGGTCTGATATCAGAACCCTGTCTCTCGCCACCTTATCTCGGAGAGTTGCTGTCTGTTCTCCACACATACACACACACCTCCACCCAGGTGGTCTGCACCAGCTGTTGGTGTGGAGTGTGGAGACCAGGCTTCAGCCGGCTGATCAACTGGTTATCTGTTCACTGATTGGCTGACAGATGGTACTGCACTGGATGGGCAGAGCTTCATTTTAGGCTGTTTTAACTGTTTACTTGTTTCTTGATGCTGTTACTGAACAAACTGCCCATGTGCAGCCAAATAAAGAGGAAATGTATACCAAGATGGACAAGCCTTTATTTATGGTGTGTGTGTGTGTGTGTGTGTGTGGGGGGGGGGGGGGGGGGTGTGAGTACATGCACTTCTCCTTTCAAAGTGGAGTTACATTATGAACAGTGAGAGGAAAGAACTTTGTCTCTGTTGTGCACACACACGCTCACATACACACACTCACGCACGCTCACATACACACACTTGCGCACACATATACACTCACGCACACACACACAGAGGGGAACATATGGTTCATTTGCTGTGTGAAGACTGTCCTTAACTGGAAGGTGTGCTAGTGGACAGTGAATTGTAGCTGTGGGTTTGGCTCCATCTGTTGGTAGAGTTATGAAACTTCAAGAGTTGTGGTTTTGATGCAGTTATTTGGCAGAACACCACACACATACACACACACACACACACACACATATATACACACACAGACACACGCTCATGCACACAGACACACATATATACACATACACACACATATACATACTCATACACACACATATATACAGACACACATGCACACAGACATATATATACACATATACACACACTTATATACATACACTCATACACACACATAATCACACACACACAGATATATATACACAAACACTCATACACACACATATACTCACACACACATATGTACACACATATATACTCACACACACATATACACACATATATATACTCACACACACGCATACACACACACACACATATACTCCTCTGTCTGACCAGTAGCTCATGGAGAGGGTGTGATGTATTGTCTAGTATAGAAGTGAGTCTGTTGCTAAAGGTGCTCCTCTGTCTGACCAGTAGCTCATGGAGAGGGTGTGATGTGTTGTCCAGTATAGAAGTGAGTCTGTTGTTAAAGGTGCTCCTCTGTCTGACCAGTAGCTCATGGAGAGGGTGTGATGTATTGTCTAGTATAGAAGTGAGTTTGTTGTTAAAGGTGCTCCTCTGTCTGACCAGTACCTCATGGAGAGGGTGTGATGTGTTGTCCAGTATAGAAGTGAGTTTGTTGTTAAAGGTGCTCCTCTGTCTGACCAGTAGCTCATGGAGAGGGTGTGATGTATTGTCTAGTATAGAAGTGAGTCTGTTGCTAAAGGTGCTCCTCTGTCTGACCAGTAGCTCATGGAGAGGGTGTGATGTGTTGTCCAGTATAGAAGTGAGTTTGTTGTTAAAGGTGCTCCTCTGTCTGACCAGTAGCTCATGGAGAGGGTGTGATGTGTTGTCTAGTATAGAAGTGAGTTTGTTGTTAAAGGTGCTCCTCTGTCTGACCAGTAGCTCATGGAGAGGGTGTGATGTGTTGTCTAGTATAGAAGTGAGTTTGTTGTTAAAGGTGCTCCTCTGTCTGACCAGTAGCTCATGGAGAGGGTGTGATGTATTGTCCAGTATAGAAGTGAGTTTGTTGAGTGACCTTCTTTCCACCACTTCCTCAAAACCATCCATTGGGCAGCCCAGCACTGAGCTGGCTTTCTTGATCAGTTTGTTGAGCTTCCTGGTGTTTCCTCCTCTGATGATGCTTCCCCAGCAGACTGCTGCAAAGAAGATAGCACCAGCAACAACAGACTGGTAGAAGATCTCCAACAGCTTGCTGCACACATTGAAGGACCTGAGTCGTCTCAGGAAGTATAGTCTGCTCATCCCCTTCTTGTACACAGCGTCAGTGTTGGCCAAACCAGTCCAGTTTGTTGTCCAGCAGCACACCCAGGTACTTGTAGGAGTCTACCAGCTCAATATCCTGACCCATGATGGTGACAGGGCAGATTGTGGACCTCTTCCTTCTGAAGTCCATCACAATCTCTTTGGTTTGGGTCACATTGATGATCAAGTGTTTCCTTTTACACCACCCAACAAATCTGTCCACAAGGTCTCTGTATTCTCCTTCCTATTCGTCTTTGATGCACCCAACCACCACTGAGTTGTCAGAAGATTTCTGAAGGTGACAGAGGTCAGACCTGTACTGGACGTCAGTGGTGTACAGGGTGAAAAGGAAGGGGGAGAGCACAGTTCCCTGTGGCGCACCGATGTTGCTGACCAGATGATCAGACTGGCAGGTTCCGGTTCTCACATACTGGGGTCTAGCAAACAGGTAGTCCAGCACCCAGTGGATCATGGGCTTATCCACCATCATCTTAATCATCTTAATTATGTTGTACATTATCTTCTCACCCTGAAGCTACACTGTAGAATAATGTGGAACATTCTAACACTCACTAACACATCACACACATCACAGTGGATCGTGTCATACACTCAAGTGCTGTAGTGTTCAGCAGTAGCGAACCGTGACCGTTAAAATTGGGCCCGCTCCCACTGCAATTAAAAAACAAATTAAGAATCCAGACGACAGTCCAGCTTTAGAAACGCAATAAACAATAATATCTGTACTAGATAACTTCTTAAGCAAAATAAGGTTAACAGCTCCGTGTTCCTCGGGAGCGGAATATGTAAACAACGCGCACGAGGACATCAAAGGACTGAATCGAAACTAGCTAGCGGTGGTGCTAACGACAGCTAGCGTCGCCACAGCAGGCGGAAATGATCATACAGTTAAGCCCGCCCACTAAGAGGGAAGATATGATTGGTCAATTTTACTGTCATTTGAAACTGGTATTGCGCTGAATTATAACAGCCAGGCCCTCTGTAAATGAACAGCGGTCATCACAGTCCTGATAGGGGGAGACACAGGCTTCCACTTAACCCCTCACCTTCCAACACAGATTGAATAGACACGGGTGAAAAATTTATTTGCTTATATATTTGTAATTGTTAGATGTCGATTGTCAAACTGTAAGTAGATAAAATAAAATTGGATAAATTATATTATATATATTTATGTTTTAAGAATATTTTAGGCCCTCTGAGAGGGCGTAGAGGGCCTTGACGGTTCCCCACTGGTGTTCAGAACACACACACCCACTGTTGTGTACGGATGTGTTCACTGAACGTGGTCATGTGTTTTGTGAATTCTGTACATTAACAATTCAGTTAAACACTGAACGTAAATGTGAGCAGCACTCACATGCACGTTTATCACTCACACACGTTTATCACTGAACACTCACACACGTTTATCATTCACATACGTTTATCACTGAACACTCACACACGTTTATCACTCACACACGTTTATTACTCACACACATTTATCAATCACACACCTTTATCGCTCACACATTTATCACTCACACACCTTTATCACTCACACACCTTTATCACTCACACATCTTTATCACTCGCATACGTTTATCACTGAACACTCACACACGTTTATCACTCACACACATTTATCACTGAACACTCACACACCTTTATCACTCACACACATTTATCAATCACACACCTTTATCGCTCACACACATTTATCAATCACATACCTTTATCGCTGACACACCTTTATCGCTCACACACCTTTATCACTCACACACATTTATCATTCACACACCTTTATCACTCACACACCTTTATGACTCACACACATTTATCACTCACACACATTTATCGCTCACACACCTTTATCACTCACACACATTTATCACTCACACACCTTTATCACTCACACACCTTTATCACTCACACACCTTTATCACTCACACACATTTATCACTCACACACCTTTATCACTCACACACATTTATCACTCACACACCTTTATCACTCACACACCTTTATCAATCACACACATTTATCTCTCGCACATCTTTATCAATCACACACATTTATCACTCACACACATTTATCACTCACACACCTTTATCACTCACACACATTTATCACTCACACACCTTTATCACTCACACACATTTATCTCTCGCACATCTTTATCACTCACACACCTTTATCACTCGCACACCTTTATCAATCACACACATTTATCACTCACACACCTTTATCACTCGCACACATTTATCACTCACACACATTTATCACACACACAGTTATCTTATCACTCACACACCTTTATCACACACACATTTATCACTCACACACCTTTATCACTCACACACATTTATTACTCACACACCTTTATCACTCACACACATTTATCACTCACACACCTTTATCACTCACACACATTTATCACTCACACACATTTATCACTCACACACATTTATCACTCACGTACCTTTATCACTCACACACCTTTATCACTCACACACATTTATCACTCACACACCTTTATCACTCACACACATTTATCACTCACACACCTTTATTACTCACACACATTTATCACTCACACACCTTTATCACTCACACACCTTTATCACTCACACACCTTTCACTCGGACACATTTATCACTCACACCTTTATCACTCACACACATTTATCACTCGCACACCTTTATCACTCACACACCTTTATCAATCACACATTTATCACTCACACACATTTATCAATCACACATTTATCACTCACACACCTTTATCACTCACACACATTTATCACTCGCACACCTTTATCAATCACACATCTTTATCACTCACACACCTTTCACTCGCACACATTTATCACTCACACACCTTTATCACTCGCACACATTTATCACTCGCACACCTTTATCACTCGCACACATTTATCACTCACACACCTTTATCACTCGCACACATTTATCACTCGCACACCTTTATCACTCGCACACCTTTATCAATCACACATTACTCACACACCTTTATCACTCACACACCTTTATCACTCACACACATTATCACTCACACACCTTTATCACTCGCACACCTTTATCAATCACACACATTTATCACTCGCACACATTTATCACTCACACACCTTTATCACTCACACACCTTTATCACCTAGTCCTAGTATCCAGAACACAAACACCACTATGAAACCTCTCAAATAGCTAGTATTAGCCATAGAATAGGAAATGCGTAGTGTGTGTGTTTGAGAGAGAGAGAGAGAGAGAGAGAGAGACAGAGAGAGGGAGAGAGTGCATGTGTGTGTGTGAGAGAGGGAGAGTGCGTGCGTTGTGTGCCCTTTTAGAACCCAAACCCACTCTCATATTTTCCATTTAAAGTGAACTCTGACCTTTCTTTGAAGTGACAATTTTTACAAGGGAGCATCTCAATTTTACACTGTTGCAGTAAAAATGAATCACTTCACCATATGTAGACGGGAAGCGAGAGAGATTAAAAATTGTAATTTAAAGTTTTCAGAGATACAGGATGTTTCTGAGGTCTTTCATCGCCTATGTGTAGTGAGTGTAGACCCAGTAGGCCTGTGTTTAGTGAGTATAAACCCCTGTTCATTGCCACGCAATGAATTACTGTAACACTCATCTCCCTTTACACTCCCTGTGGATTAATGTGATGTTGATATTTTAATGTAATTCATACACTCAGCTGCCAAGGGTTTAAGTGATTGAAGGTTTTAAGTGATTCTGACTGGTGTTGCACATGGGGAAAACCTGCCACATACACTTACATCGTCATGGTTACAATCAACCTGTCACACACACTGACATCGTCATGGTTACAATCAAGCATGATGGAAGCTGCCCCCACGCAGCTGACTTAACGATTAAACATTTAAAGAAGTTCATGTGTAAAGTTTTCTCTTGAGTACTTCAAGCTGTGTCTTCGTTACAGGAGCGGTTATGGTCAGTTGCCAGACGCTCCCTAACGTGTACGCCATATACGGCCCTGTCGCCTCTATAAATTGCGCAGTTGAATTTGGGGCGTGAATTCGCAGTCAGACACACAGGCGACCCCGCTACAGACCACACTCAGGTAATGAAACATAAAACGCACTTTTTGCCGACTTCGTGTGCATTCTGCTAATTTAACATTGTTAAGACACTTGATGCCTTTTGTAAGCACGAGCACGAGCGACCTGAAGGTTTACTGCAGCAGTTCCTATTTGGAGGAGTGGAGCTGGCTCTGCGGAACGATCCCCGCTACGAGTGCACACATCTCACACAAACTTCTTCACAGAGTAGCACTTAAAGCCCGAAACTCGAGCGAAATGGGTGAAGTCCGTGGACGCGTGTTGAATGTATTTAGGGTGAAGGTCGCGCGACATCTCCGTAAATAGAACGTTCCCCACGCGCGCGCCCGGGCCGCACGACGTCAGCGCCCTACAGGTCCAGAAGACTAAAGTATGTGGAGATATAAAGAACCACAATGGGTTTAAAGTGACCGATATCGCGAGGTCGCGTGTTCGTTGGCCAATACAACTGGATCAAAATGAGTTTGGATTTTATTCCCTGTTTGAAACGGCGCAAGTGGCTTCTTCCCCTTTTAGGACAAAGTTCAGTTAGGAAATGATGAGCTGCATTGCGACAGGTGCGCACAGCCCTGTGTGTTTGACCTCAAACGTGCACTTGTGCAGCCTCTCAACCACGAGATGACTCACTGACTCGTGATCGCTCTTTTGAGCCGGACTGGTGACAGGTGAGTTAAGGTTGTATCTGCGAGTCTAGATCCGTGACGCATTCGGCCCGTGTGGCCTGTGTCTGGTTTATGGTGATGATCTGACCTGTATATTGTAGGCATATCGACCTGTAGGAGCGGCTCATCTCCTGAGACGGTGAAAAATACTTGTCGAGAGTGTGAGGTCATGCGTGTTCAGATACTGTGATGACTGTCCACGATCTCGTCCTCTTTGGCTCTGTTTACTTCTGTTTCATTTATATAGGCAAATTAATCTGTTCAGTTTATGGGGCATCATTACACAAGTCGATAATTTAGTACTCAACTCATTTCTGTGGTTTGTTCAAGCTGCACTTCCCACTGGAAGCTACAGAGGGCGACAAAGTCCCCCTTGTGGAGACTTCAGTTTGTCCACCCATTTACAGATATGACAATTCATAAATTTTAGGGTTTGATTGGGTCCTGCCAGATGTGTGTGCAAGCTCCGAGCTTTCCGAGCTTCAGTTGGGCTTCATCAGCAGATTGGATGGGGTTAGATTGTTGGATTGGTCTGCCAGTCTCCTGGAATATTCCACAAATTCCACACACACACACCAAGGTCAGAATGTTTCCACAGAAATGTCAGGGTTCAGTAGGGCTCTGAAAAAGGTCACCTAGACTCTTGAGTTGAGCTCTATAGACATTACACCACGTGTCCTGTGTTCCTCTAAGTGTCATTCCTCAGAACTGGAATGAGTTCCTGCAGGCCTGCATGTGCTTCTGTTCTTGTCTGTAAAGCGTCCTTAGGTACTTTGCGCTATACAAGTGGAAATTATTATTGCTATAAACAATATTATGTGTACGTGAATATGGAAGATGATTAAGTTTGACACCCCTCCCCCCCAGGATGTCAATCACAAAAATTATTGCCCGTGAGATCCTCGACTCCCGAGGAAACCCTACTGTGGAAGTGGACCTGTACACTGCCAGAGGTGTATATATATACACACACACACACACACACACACACACACACACACACACACACACACACACACACACACACACACGTCTATATACTGGTGTAGGCCTAAGGCAGAAGGATGGACATTATAACATTTTCTCTACATGATGATGAGCACAAGAGCAATGTCTGGCTTGGCCCCTCCCCCTGCTCCCCCACACCCCTCCCCCTCCTCCCCCACACCCCTCCCCCTCCTCCCCCAGGTCGTTTTCGTGCTGCTGTTCCCAGTGGGGCGTCTACTGGAGTCCATGAGGCTCTGGAACTGCGTGACGGAGACAAGGGCCGCTACCTCGGCAAAGGTACACACACATACACACGTACTTAAACCACACGTGCACAAAACACACACTCGGGCCATGGGCTGAAACACCTGTTACATCCTTACTCAGAGTTTTGAAGTGTGTTTGTGTGTATCAGGGACTCAGAAGGCTGTGGACCATGTGAATAAGGACATCGCTCCCAAACTGATTGAGAAGGTAAAACTCAATTACCAGCGTGCTGAAGCTTGGAAATATTTACCATGAGCACCAAGGTCTTGTGTGTGTGTGTGTGTGTGTGTGTGTGTGTGTGTGTGTGTGTGTGTGTGTGTGTGTGTGTGTGTCTGACACTTCTCTGCTTGTGTGACGACAGAAACTCAGTGTTGTTGAACAGGAGAAGATCGATAAGTTCATGCTGGAGCTTGATGGAACTGAGAACAAATGTAGGTGCAGCACGCACGCACGCACGCACGCACGCACGCACACACACACACACACACACACACACACATCTGTGGCTCCCATCTCGCACACAGGCACACACACACACACACACACGGCTTCCCATCACACATGCACTCCTTAAGACTGGGACTGGGTCTCTCTCTCTGTGTGCCTGTGTGTGTGCCTGTGTGTGTGCCTGTGTGTGTGCCTGTGTGTGTGCCTGTGTGTGTGCGTGTGTGTGTGTGTGTGTGTAGCCAAGTTTGGTGCCAATGCCATCCTGGGAGTGTCTCTGGCCGTGTGTAAGGCTGGCGCGGCGGAGAAGGGTGTTCCCCTCTACCGACACATCGCAGACCTCGCTGGGAACAAAGACGTCATCCTACCTGTGCCGGTGGGTGGGAGGTTCCTTAAGTAGCATGTGTGTAAACACTGGTGTGGTGCTGGGTTGTAATGTCATAATGCCACAAAGGGATTGGTGATCCAACTTGTGTGATGCACGTGATCAGAGCTGCACCCCTCCCCACTCCCCTCTGCAGGCGTTTAACGTCATCAACGGGGGCTCCCATGCCGGGAACAAGCTGGCCATGCAGGAGTTCATGATTCTGCCAGTAGGGGCGAGCTGCTTCAGCGAGGCAATGCGCATTGGTGCTGAGGTCTACCACAACCTGAAGAACGTCATCAAAGCAAAATACGGAAAAGACGCCACCAACGTGGGAGACGAGGGCGGCTTCGCCCCCAACATCTTGGAGAACAACGAGGGTGTGTAGGACCTGCTGACGTCTGCGTTCATGTGTGTAACTCTGGACCTGCTGACGTCTGCGTTTGTGTGTGTAGCTCTGGACCTGCTGACGTCTGCGTTCGTGTGTGTGTAGCTCTAGACCTGCTGAAGTCTGCCATAGAGAAGGCTGGGTATCCTGATAAGATCATTATTGGAATGGATGTGGCTGCCTCCGAGTTTCATAAAGCAGGAAAATACGACTTGGACTTCAAGTCTCCAGACGACTCCAGCCGCTACATCTCAGGAGGGCAGCTGGGAGATCTTTACAAGAGCTTCATCAAGAACTACCCAGGTACACTCGCACGCATCCTGCTTTGTGATTTGCTGTGGGGTTCGTGTTGGTTGATGTGTTGCACACTTGTCCTGCAGTGATGTCCATCGAGGACCCTTTTGACCAGGATGACTGGGAGAACTGGTCAAAGTTCACTGGCTCTGTGGACATTCAGGTGGTGGGGGATGATTTAACCGTCACCAACCCCAAACGCATCCAGCAGGCTGTGGAGAAGAAGGCCTGCAACTGTCTGCTGCTCAAGGTCAACCAGATCGGCAGCGTTACAGAGTCCATACAGGCGTGAGTACAGACAGCCATGACCCTTGACCCTAATGTATGACTCTGTAGATGTCGTTGAGCCAGTCCAGCCAGCAGGGAAGAGCCCTCGCCCAGAGATGGGGACTCGAGTTTGGGACTCGGACTCGAGTCGCACTTAAGTCGCATATACAGTGACTTCAGACTCGATTTAGACTTGCATTCAAAAGACTTGCGACTCGACTTGGACTCGTGATTTGAGACTCGTGAACAATCTTTTATTTGTAATGTTCTTTTGTTTCATTTGACAACTTTTTCTCCGCCTGTCTGTATGCTTTTTACTTCCCGCTGATGTAACATTTTCGGCGCGCCGACCCTCGTCCGGTCGCGACGCGTCAAGTATTTCGCAAGCGACCGTTGCGCGCGACTTCGCACACGCGAACCTGGCGCTGCGCGCGCTGCAAAACATCGCGATCATGGCGGCGCTGGTGAGGACGCTCGCTTCTGTTCCACCATTCATAATAAGTTTTGGGTACAAAACAAGTACAAGTAGCGAATAGAAGAGCAGCAAACTGCAGCGTGTGTGGCATAAAAATACAGGACGCTGGTTCCACCACATCTAATTTTATTCGCCACCTGAAAACCCACCCGGAAAGGTTAGTCACTGCCTGAAAGGTTATTAGCAATATTGCAATATTGGTATTGACTTGCCACCAGTGCAGCAGTAGAGAGGGTGTTCAGTCATGGAGGCCTCATAATGCGCCCTCACCGAGCCAGGCTAAGTGCAAGTACCCTGTCAATCTTGATCTTTTAAAAATGTAATGCGTTAGTTGCATTAACATTTTCCTTGTATTGGAAACTGAAAGACACCTTGAAATTCAAATAGATTGAGTTTGATCCCGTTCATTAGGAGACAAATAGTTGTTTCTGCAGGGCTTTTTATGTCAATCATTATTATTGTAAAATTTGAATTCTGTTTTTAATTTTTATTTTATAATGACTAATTTGGTTGCTATTTTCCTTATATGCAGACCTTTCATATATATATATATATATATATATATATATAGTTAAAAATGTGATTTATTTTTTTTCACAGCCCTCCTTTATCTTTTAAAACAAAATATAGCAGATGTTCTACTGAAAGAAGAGAATATTGTATCCAGAAAAATGTTTTGTAAGAAAAATACTTTTTGGAGAAAAATACGGATACAAAATTTATCTGGAAAACGTTTGTGTGTGCATGCGCACTGTTAAAAATTGTATTTCTTTATTTACCAGTTTAAGCTATTATACATCAGAAGTGTCATAACAGACCATTACAACTATACAGTGATTTGCGACTACAGTGTCACTCAAATATTTGGGACTTGACTTGGACTTGAGGTCAAAGACTTGAGACTTGACTTGGACTTGCAAAAAATGACTTGTGAGCATCTCTGCCCTCGCCACAGTGGAACCAACACATGCCTTCTGTGTCTTTAGCTGTAAGCTGGCCCAGTCCAACGGCTGGGGTGTGATGGTGAGTCATCGCTCAGGGGAGACGGAGGACACCTTCATTGCTGACCTGGTTGTTGGTCTTTGCACTGGACAGGTAATGTACCTGGCTACTACCGGGTTCACATCTCTGGGGTTTATGGCCAGAGCTACTAATGATTTTGTTTTTGCTTAAACAGATCAAGACCGGCGCCCCCTGCAGGTCGGAAAGGCTGGCGAAGTATAACCAGCTGATGAGGTTGGTGTTCTCAAACCAAATGATGCCAGTGAGCTGCTGTGGTGATTCATGTTAACCTGGTCTGGCTCCCCCTGTAGGATCGAGGAGGAACTGGGAGAGAAGGCGAGGTTTGCTGGTAGAGACTTCCGTCACCCTAAAGTTAACTGAACTGTGGACCTTCATCATCCTCATCCTCACAACATTCTCAGACTAATGTCTTGCAGTTTCAGAACAATTCACAAGTTTTGAAATAAAAAGGAGCACTTAAACCGTTTAAACTGTGACTGTGTCAATAAGTCAGTAGCTGCATTCCAGTACTGGGGATGGAGGCTAATGCATCTCTGAATTCATTTTCGACATGGTGTGGTCAGACGAATTATACATGACCCAACTGTGTGTGTGTGTGTGTGTGTGTGTGTGTGTGTGTGTGTGTGTGTGTGTGTGTGTGTGTGTGTGTGTGTGTGTGTGTGTTATTCATTCCCCCACTCTGACGTCTGCTCATGTAGGCCACTCCCCCACTCTGACGTCTGCTCGTGTAGGCCACTCCCCCACTCTGACGTCTGGGCCCATGCATGTGTGAAAGGAAAATGAGGTTTTGCATTTAGGAGCAGCGATCACTTAGCAACGGTCAGCATGCAGAAACTTCAGCATAAGTTTAATGACCCAGAAACCCAAATGAGTAAGAAAGAGGGTGTGAGAGAAAGTGTGTGTGTGTGTGTGTGTGTGTGTGTGTGTGTGTGTGTGTGTGTGCACATATACTGGAAGTTGTGGAATATAGCAGAGAGGTTGTGGCTCACACATGTACACAAACTGAGCTTTGACAGGTGGAAATGACATGAACAGCAGCAGCATTGGAGATCTGAGGCTTGATCAAACAAGCAGGAGGTTAGACCAGATCTCCTCCCACTAACACCTGCTGGCGTTGGACCAGATCTCCTCCCACTAACACTGACAAGGGCTTTTACTTCTATATTGAACTCTGTCGGCATTATACAAAATGTAGTAGGACCTACACATTATCAAAATCATACCCTAGATTTAATCTTAATGCTGGATATCGATGTAGATAATATAAATAAAACCGCAAACCGTAGCAAACTCTGATCACTATTTAGTCCAATTCGCTAAATCCATCCATACACATCCGCTCGTCTCCTCGGCAGTGTATAAAGCGCTCAATAAATTCATCAACAGCAACACAGTTTATTGAAACCCTCCCTGATTTAACTGCTTTAGCTCATTCGCCATCCGATCCAGGAGAGTTAGATAGTCTAACCGACTGCTTAGAGAATACCTGCAGATCAGCACTAGATATAGTAGCTCCACTCAAATATAAAAAGGCTAGATCCAAAAATCTCGCCCCGTGGTACATTGACCAAACTAGAAACTTAAAACAAATAGCACGTAAATTAGAGCGGAAATGGCGATCTACTAAATTGGAAGTATTCCACTGTGCCTGGAAGGATAGCATTATTGACTACAAACGGGCACTCACTAAAGCACGCTCAGCATACTTAGTCTCACTGATAGAGAAAAATAAAAACAATCCTAGATTTATTTTTAATACTATTTCTAAACTTACAAAAAACCAAGCAGGCACAGAACCTCAGATTCCATTAAACCTCACTAGTAATGTATTTATAGATTTTTTTGATAATAAAATAGAGAATATTAGAAAAAATATAAAACCTTTTAATACAACGGGTATGTCATCTGGTTTGGTTGATATTGATTTAAATTACATACCAGGAGAAAAACTTGATGCTTTTCATCCACTCCCACAATCAGAATTAGAGAAAATAATTTCTTCCTTAAATTGTACTACCTGCACACTAGACTCAGTTCCCTCAAAGTTATTAAAAGAAGTATTACCAGCTGTAACTGAACCTCTTCTAACTATAGTTAACTCATCCATTACAATAGGTCACATGCCCAAATCATGTAAACTAGCAGTTATTAAACCACTGATCAAGAAACCAAATCTTGATCCGACTGTCCTATCTAATTATAGACCCATTTCGAACACATCATTTATATCTAAGATCTTAGAAAAAGCTGTTGCCCAGCAATTATGCCTATATCTGCATAGGAATCACATATTTGAAAAGTTCCAATCTGGTTTTAGGCCCCATCACAGTACTGAAACAGCATTAGTCAAAGTAACAAATGATCTCCTCCTTGCTTCAGATCAAGGCTATGTATCACTGTTAGTGCTTCTTGATCTTAGTGCAGCATTCGACACAATTGATCATAGGATCTTGCTAGAAAGGTTAGAACGCTGGGTTGGAGTCTCAGGCACAGCCCTTTCATGGTTTTATTCTTACTTAACAAATCGCTATCAGTTTGTAGAGCTCAATAATATTCCATCCAAACGTACAATAGTTAAATATGGGGTCCCGCAAAGCTCCATCTTAGAACCACTATTATTTACATTATATATGCTACCATTGGGCACAGTTATAAACAAACTGTGTCAATTTTCACTGCTATGCAGATGACACTCAACTTTACATATCAGCCAAACCTGATGACAAACTCAGTTTAGGAAAAATTGAGGCTTGTGTAAGAGATATTAAATGCTGGATGTCTCTAAACTTTCTCCAACTAAATGAGGACAAAACAGAAGTTCTCCTTGTGGGCCCTAAGGCCGCAAGACAAAAAATTCCAAATTTAATGCTTAATCTTGCAGACTATCCCATTACACCTGGCACAGTAGCCAAAAACATAGGCGTCATACTCAACTCCGTCCTATCATTTGATAAATACATAGATAATACTACTAGGATAGCTTTTCTACATCTCCGCAACATTGCCAAATTAAGAAATGCATTATCACAGGATGATGCGGAAAAATTGGTGCACGCCTTTGTTAGCTCTAGATTAGACTACTGCAATTCACTACTGTCAGGATGTTCAAATAGGAATCTAAATAAACTTCAAATAGTTCAAAATGCCGCAGCCAGAGTTCTGACCAGAACTAGAAAATTTCACCAGTCATATCAGCCCTGCATTGGCTCCCAGTTAAATTCCGTATTGATTTTAAAATTCTATTATTAACATATAAAGCACTGCACGGGCTTGCTCCTGAATACCTCCAGGAACTTATTTCCTACTATGAACCCCCACGTCAACTAAGATCACAGGGTGCTGGTCTTTTATTATTTAAACTTATTTAGTTTAGCGTTTGATAATTAACAACCCCCCTTAGATAAAGGTACAGATCCAGGGGTTCATAGACGAAGGGTTTTATGGTAGACTGAGGCGCTGGTGCTGTCGTCCTGTCACTGCTCGTGGTCACTCAAGTTTGTTGACAGGGCAGTGGATGGATGCCATTGTCTCAGAATGCCCCCAAGCCTATGTTACCTTCTGCCTTTTTAGCTAGGCTGTAATCGTTTAACTTAATGCCGGAGTTGCTGCCACACTCCAGAAATGTGTTTAATTTCATCTGTCCTGTACATGTCCTCATACAGAGCTAATTTTCCCTGTTTTATTTTTTCCACATGGCTGCCCGCCTGCTCGAGGAAAAATGAGATGAGGAGAGACAAGCGAGTTATCCAGTGCCAGCCACCTCCTGCCTGACCGGATAGCCTACACCATGATGGACATTACTACATATTTTCCTTTTCTTTATTTCTTTCTGTATAAATTGTTGTTGTTGTCATGGTGACCGGTGTCAGCCAGAGGAGGATGGGTTCCCCCCCTGAGTCTTGGTTCCTCTCAAGGTTTCTTCCTCATGCAAAAAACTAGGGAGTTTTTCCTTGCCACTGTCGCCCTTGGCTTGCTCACTGGGGGCTAGGACTTGGCACTTGTAAAGCTGCTTTGTGACAGCAGGTGTTAGTGTCCTCCCACTAACACCTGCTAGCGTTGGACCAGATCTCCTCCCACTAACACCTGCCGGCGTTGGACCAGATCTCCTCCCACTAACACTGGTTGGTGTTTGACTACACCTCCTCACTATAACTCGGAAATGCAGCAAGCAGCACTGGGTATCCTGAGGAAACAAAGACCGTCATTGGCCTAAACAGCTAAGGGGGAGGTGCCCAGAGTGGGTAACAGCTAAACTCTGACCCTGACTCTAACCTCTAACCCTAACATCTCACTGCAAAGCCAAAGGTGGCAACAAAGGCTGGTATGCAGCCTTTTCTCTAGTGAAAACGGTGTTCTGCACAAAGACTGGTGTGCATACTCTGGTGAAACCTCACTGTTCCACATACACACACAGACACAGGACATAAAAAGCCCCTACACATGTCTTTGACTATATCTCTACTCTCTGGCTTGTATACAGGTCTGGCCCAAATGTCTACTGTCATGGACTACACTCACTGTTCACTCACTGTTAGCTACATGGCAAAACAGTAACTTAATTGCTAGGTTTGCTGATGATGCCACCGTAGTGGGTGGCCTATAGAGATGAGGTGAGCTGATGGGAGGAGTGGAGCAAAGTGAACCATCTCCCAAATTTAAACAAGACAAAGGAGGTGGTGGTGGATTTCAGAAGGACACACGTTCCTCTCAGTCTGAACATTGTGGAGATGGTGAGCAGCTTCAAGTCCTGTATTGCACATTTCTCAGAACCTTACCAGGCCCTGAACATATCTGCCACCAAGAAGCAGGCCCAACAGAGACTAACATCTAACCGTAACTAACATCTAACCGTAACTAACATTAAACGTGAACATTAAAAAGCATCCAGCAGCATCATGGACAAACACTTACCCACATGTACTAATGGAGAAAAATAAAGAATCATGAATCTTGAATTGCTGGGTTGGTGCTGGACCAGAAATCTAGTTACTCACTGTGTTGGTACCGGATTACGTTGGAACTGGACAGTCCATTTACCACAATGGTCTAGTGTTTTGGCTGGTGTTGGGTTATGGTTATTGTTGGGGTCATTGTAGCTGGTATTGGGCGGTCATTGGGTTATTGTTGGGGTAGTTGAAGCTGGTGTTGGGTTATTGTTGGGGTAGTTGTAGTTGGTGTTGGATTATTGTTGGGGTAGTTGTAGCTGGTGTTGGGTTATTGCTGGGGTAGTTGTAGCTGGTGTTGGGTTATTGTTGGGGTGATGTGGCGCTAGTGTTGGGTGGTATTGGGGACCTGTGTTGGGACGAATGTTAGAGGAAAGTTCTGTGGGGGGTAAGTAGTGTGCGTCATAGAGAGGAACGAGACTCAACCTGCCATCCATCACTCAGATAAATGTGTGTGTGTGTGTGTGTGTGTGTGTGTGATGCAGAGGTCAAAGACAGACAAAAAGAACATGTGGGAGTGACTTTGGGAATGTATGAGTAGTGTCTCTCTCTCACTCTCTCTCTCTCTGTCCGTCTTTCTTGGTTGCTGTGGCGTGACCGTCTTAGGTCGTCACTGGGGAAACTCTCCCTCTGTGTGGAACTATTGTGTCTCTGTTACATTACATACGCACAGGAGGAAATAGTTCCTGCGTGGTTGTCGTTTCCAGGGGGAAGTTTTATGGAGGGCGGAACCTGAAAGGGTCAGGGGTCATAGAACTGTGTTATTTCTCTACACCGTCATAAAAGAGGAAGAAACTGTAAAAAGAACAGTGTGTGTGTGAGTGTGAGTGTGTGTGTGTGTGTGTGTGTGTGTGTGTGTGTGTGTGTGTGTGAGTGTGTGTCTACATTATAGTCCAACTTCACAGGCAGGCTCTTTGGCATGTCTCTCTGTCTCACACACGTCTCAAAGGCGTCTGTGGAAGTGGTGAAGAGCAGAACAAGCTGCTGAGTGGAACTGTGGTCTAGTGGGAACAGAGACCTGGACACACTGATTTACAGAGAACAGAGACCTGGACACACTGATTTACAGGATGGTTGAATGATCAGAAAGACACGAACACAGGCAGACAGGAGGGATTAATGATCAGAGAGCTGATCAAGTTATATCCAATGAATACAGTCAGATCATTAGAGTGGAGCTGAAAAGATTGAGGAGCAAAAAAGGGAAACAAGGATGAGAGAAGGAGACAGGTAGAGAGACAGATGAGAGGGAGACAGAGAGAGACAGGTGAGAGGGAGACAGAGAGAGAGACAGGTGAGAGGGAGACACAGAGAGAGAGACAGGTGAGAGGGAGACATAGAGAGAGAGAGGTGAGAGGGAGACATAGAACAGGAGACATGAGAGAAAGACAGGAGAGGGAGACAGATGAAAGAGAGACAGATGAGAGTTTGGATGCATGCTGGCATTGCCGAGGGTAACGCGTTGGAATGTGTGACATCACAGTGCTTCCCTTTAAAATGGCCGCCCTGGCGTCCGCTGTTAGACGCATGTTGCCTCTGCAGCACAGAAGTGAGGTCACTCTCTTACCCAGCTCTACAGCACCGCACTATGTCTGACTGATTCTCCCCTTGAGAATCTGAGTATTTGTTAGGAGTGTAAGACTTTACCATTGTTTAAATCTCGGGATGACTCCTTGCCTTCTTCCACAATTCCTCATCTGCATCGTCATGGTGACACAGGTGGCAAGTAAACCATCACCACGGAGACCAGAATCTGAGGTGAGTGTTAGGCACATTGTCATCATGTCCAAACAGAGTTCATCTTTTCTCCTCAGCTGTCAGACCACAGAATGTTCTCACGTTTCAGGTGCAGTGGTGTGTGTGTGAGTGTGTGTGTGGAGGTTGGCAGGAAAACACAAAACACTAAACCTTCAGGGTTAAGTGTATCTGTGTTTTGTTCATCAGAGTACAGTTTTGAGACAGCAGGAATATCCTAAAATAAATTAATCAGTAAACCAAACATCTAGAGTTTGCATCAGAAATGCTGCAGTGGTGAGTGTGTGTGCGTGCGTGTGTGTGTGTGTGTGTGTGTGTGTGTGTGTGTGTGTGTGTGTGTGTGTAGAGTTTGCATCAGAGACACTGCAGCGCTCTCATGTCTGAGGGAGTCGTTTCTAAACTAATGCCCGTGACAAATGTATGTTACATAACTACTGTACAGTGGCCTGTAGTGTTATTAGTTATTTCACAGGTTGTGACTGGCTTTAATTGGCTTTTTACCATCTACCTTTTGCTATGAGATTCAGTTTGAAGAATTAATTAATTCTTAATTCTCAATTAATTAATTGACAATAAAATGATGCATGCTTGTGTTTGCATGCACATGTGTTGCTATGTGTGTCTGTAAACCTGTGTGGGTGTGTTTATATACATGTGTATGTATACCTGTGTGGGTGTGTTTATATACATGTGTATGTATACCTGTGTGGGTGTGTTTGGTGTTGGTTTGTGTATGCATGTTTATGTGTTTGGTGTTTGTGTGTTTATTTTGTGTGTCTCTGTGTGTGTGTGTTTGTTTGTGTATGCATGTTTATGTGTTTGGTGTTTGTGTGTTTATTTTGTGTGTGTGTGTGTGTTTGTGTGTGTGTTTGTGTTTCTCTACTTTTCGATGGCAGTTACGACGGGTGCGTTTAGTGGGAGCATGCGGCTACATGGAGTGTGTGTGTCTGTACATTGCACGTCATGATAGACTAGTCGACTTGATATCAGCTCAAATTCCATACGCAAAGAATGAATCCATTTTTAAACACTCTACAGTTAGACCTGAGTGGTTTAATGTAACATCTGAAATATTTCAAGGAGTTGCTAATACACCAGATATCATTTGTATTTCTCAGAGTCAGAAGCGGGTTATAATATACGAAATGTGCATTTGATCTGTATATGGAGGAGTCTTATAAGTCAAAAATTTTAAACTACCAAACATTAGTGAATACTATTGAAGGCTTAGGATTTAAATGCCAACTGATAGTCCTGGTGTTCGGAAGTCTTGGTCATGTACATAAACTTCCAGTACGTGGTCTTAGACTTGGGGGAGTTAGCAAAACAAAAGCCAAACAGGTGGTGAGATGTTGCTCAATCTCAGCAATTATGTGGAGTCTGCACATTTGGAAAAGGCGCTGTTTTCTTTATCCTTGAAATCGCACTTGAGAAATGAACTGTATACCATGCTGGATGTTTTTTTTAGCAATATTTTGTTTCCTGATGATGTTATTTACTGTATATGGAATCAAATAAAGTATAAAGTTTGTGTTTGTGTGTGTGTGTTTGTGTGTGTGTTTGTGTGTGTTTGTGTGTGTGTGCTTGTGTGTGTGTTTGTGTTTGTGTGTGTGTTTGTGTGTGTGTGTGTGTTTGTGTGTGTGTTTGTGTTTGTGTGTGTTTGTGTGTGTGTGTGTCAGGCTTTGCAGGATCTATTAGGAGCGGAGATCCCTCCTCTTTTATTGAAGCAACCAGAGATGGTGGAGGGGGGTGTGTCAGTTCAGAGCTCCACCTCACCATGGAGTGACAGACACAGACTGCTAGTGCATGACCCAGGGGCGGAGCCTCCAAATGCTGTGCCACGCCTTCTTCTGGACTTCCTGAACAGGCAGAAGAAGGTGAGGGGGCGGAGCAGGAAGAACTCTGCACGTGGATGCTTTGGCATGAAAGTGGACCGCATTGGTGCTCTCAGTGGCATGGGGTGCTAACACACACAGGTATGGGGTGCTAACACACACAGGTATGGGGTGCTAACACACACAGGCATGGGGTGCTAACACACACAGGTATGGGGTGCTAACACACACAGGCATGGGGTGCTAACACACACAGGCATGGGGTGCTAACACACACAGGTATGGGGTGCTAACACACACAGGCATGGGGTGCTAACACACACAGGTATGGGGTGCTAACACACACAGGCATGCGGTGCTAGCACACACAGGTATGGGGTGCTAAAACACAAAGGTATGGGGTGCTAACACACACGGGTAAGGGGTGCTAACACACACAGGTATGCACACAAACACTCATACACATATATATTCATACATACATACACACATTTATTTATACATTATATATTACCCTACCCTAACACACCTTCTTAGACCTGCTCTGGTGCTTTTGCTGAGCTTTATGATAAAGCCTAAATCCAATAATGTGGTTTGAATGTTTTCAAGACCTGCAGTGATGGTGAATGGAAGTTCTGAGAGCTTTCCTCTGTTTGAGGAATCATCTGGACCTGCCTGGACACGTGTGAGAGATGCCTGCTGCTGTAGGAGTGTCTATTCTTCCTCATAGACTTGACTCGTCTCTCATCCCTCAAACCCTCTTCTCCCCCAAATCAATGAGAAGAAGAAGGATAGGAACTCATTTGGTCTGGGACGTGCAACACCCACCCCGAAACACCCACACGACAACACTCTGCCCGAAATGTCTGAGACTCTTCACTCAAGAGAAGAAATGCTGTATTTGACTGTGTTTAAAGACACAGTCCTTGCTGTGTTTGTGTTTAAAGACACAGTCCTTGCTGTATTTGACTGTGTTTAAAGACACAGTCCTTGCTGTATTCGACTGTGTTTAAAGACACAGTCCTTGCTGTGTTTGACACTATTGCATGTGACTGACACCCAGCTCAGCTGGTCTGGCTGCAGTTTGAACTAACATAGCAATAGTGTAACACAACTGACTACTGACTGACTTAAAGACAAGTCAATTAATCAGAAGAATGTCTAGGAAATATTTAGGTAAGCAGTCTGATCAGATCTATGATCAGATCATAGATCAGAGCCTGGATCAGAGCTATGATGTGATAATTTGAGGTAGTGATAGCCTGAAATCTGACCTGCAGTCAGTTATCTGGAATACACCTCTCCCTGGTGTCTATTACCATATGACCTGTCCTGAGTTTTCTTTCAGGGCTAAATGTGTATGTGTGTACTCACTGCGTATACATGCTCATCTTTATCATCTGCACTAGCGGATGTGATGGCATTTCTGTTCATGTTTGCACTCTGTAGATTAGGACATTTTTGCTTCCGGTGGAAAGTTAACATGAGTTTAACCCTGTCTGTGTTTGTTTTGTGTGTGCAAATGTTATTTATAATGTATAATCAATGATTAAATATCAGATCAAAATTTGCAAAGCTGAAACCGTGAAGTAAATAATATAGTATATATTGACTGTACTATTAATTCAAACATGTTTTACATTCATTGGCTGGTTTCCTTTTACTCAGGGATAAAGTTTCATAACTATGTTTTGAATCAAATATAAACACTGAATTCTGTTCTTCTACCCAGCAGTTTCATACTCTCCTCCTAGAAAGGGTACAGCACCAGTTGTCTGCCATCACTGCTTGATTGTACTTTACTGTTTCTTGAAACAGTCTTTGTGCTTATAGGAATGTAGTTTACTTGTCATTGTAGATTCAACTCTACGCATATAGTCTCAAGTTTTATTTCAAATGTAAACATGCATCTGAAAACGTTCTCAGAAGAACATAACGGAGAACTTAACGCCCAGAATATAATGGAGTAAAAAAGATTAAATGGCCCACAAACGCAGAACGAGTTCAGAGCCCATCAAGATGTTTTCATCTTAGAAGATCACGGTCCAGCAGAAGAGGTTTAAAAAATGTTTGAGTTACTGAAGTAAAGAAGAGGTAAAACAAACAGAAAGCAAGACGTTACTATCTGGGTAGTTCAGTTAGCGTAGAAGCCAGTTAACGTTGATAATTCTGACATTTCGGCAAAACTTTTAATTCTAGCTAGTAGCTAAATAAATCATTAATTGTCATCTTAATCATTTAGCTAACATAGACCTATATCTCACTCAGGCAAATAAATTATTTTTATGTAGGTAGCTAGCTATGCTAGTCACGCGAGTGCGGTCGGCAGCACCCCATCTTGACAGACTCTAGTTCATCGTGACAGACTAGTTAATCTTGACAGACTCTTGTTAATCTAGACAGACTCTTGTTCATCTTGACAGACTCTTGTTAATCTTCTAGACAGACTCTAGTTCATCTTGACAGACACTCTAATCTTGACGGTTTGGCTTCATAAAGCCACACGTAGCTAATGAACCTAGTAAAACAATGGACATTTATCAGGATTCATGAACTCAAGTGAAATTGGGCTGGACTGTTAACTAAACTAACAAAATGCTCCATACAAACAACAACAAAAAACTTGCCTAAACATCTGAGTGTAAACAAAAATAAAACATATTAACAGGTAAAGTATGTGATTTTAGCTAAAGAGTTAACAATTTAACTAGCTGCATTTTAATGTTTTCAGAAACCCTGATGTCTGTCAATCAATCAATAAATCAATCAAAGTTTATTTGTATAGCGCTTTTCACAACACATGTTGTCACAAAGCGCTTTACAGGATTTAAAAGGTTAACAATACTATGGGTCCAGAACCTTATGGGACCCTATGGGTCCAGAACCCATGTCTGTCCTTTGCATAATTTAAGATTTTTTTATTTTAATGTGTATCTTATTTTAAATCTGGTTCTAAATTGTGTTAGTATTATATTGACTGACAGGATTTTGGTTATGGGTGGTGCATGTCCGTGTACACGCAAGTCTGCACCGTCGGTGGGTGTGTTGCCAGGTCCTACAAAAATATCCCGCCCAAAGTCAGTGTAAAATCCGCCCATCAGAAGCCTAAACTAGCCCAAAGGCCAAAGTTGTTGTTGGGGGGGGGGTATTGGCGGCGAGTGTAACTTGTTGAGCGGGGGGGGGGTGTAAATTGTCGACCCGGGAAGCAGTGTTAAAATAGAGACAAATTAAGTATCATATCGCCATCGATTCTTAGTGTTGACTTGTAACTCCCGCGCTGGCCCAATTCAAAAGTAGCCCAAAAAACCGCACCCCGCGCGACCCCAGAATTTTTATCCGCGGAAGGAGTTTCAATCAAACCCAATTTGGCGTGAAAACAGCGAACCTGGCAACTCTGCTGCACCCGCGGCTCGCCGAGGACGGCAACTGAAGAGCATGAGCGGTCATCTCAGAGTTTTCAAAAGTCTCCAATAAAACCACAAAAAATCGTTAGACTCTTTTATTTTTTGACATGTCACTTAATAGGTTGCCAGGGTCAACAGGAAAGGCGGGTAAAGCGATAGAACTGTCCGGGCTCCAAGGTGGTGGAATGAACTTCCCTTGTGTGTCCGAACATCGGAGTCACTTGCTGTCTTCAGACGCCGACTGAAGACCCACGTCTTTCAAGTGCACTTTACATAATTATGCTTCGTCTATTGTGCATTATCGTCTCTTTCCTCAGGTGCTTGTTACAGGTATTGCTTACTGTCTCAGGTATTGTGCATAATTGGGTTATAGGAATTGCTTACTGTCTTATTCCTCGGGTGATGTGTATATTCAGGTATAATAATGACTTGGCATAATTGTTAGGTATCATATGACTTTCGTCTAGTGGTTTTTCCAGCTTAGAGTACCTTGTGTTCAGGACTATCTATTCTACCTTGGAGATTCCAAGCAACTACGTAGCACTTTTGTAAGTCGCTCTGGATAAGAGCGTCTGCTAAATGCCATAAATGTAAATGTAACTGACCAAAACACGCGGACAATATAGGAACTGCATATTTAAAATAAAATTGAGTTTATAAAACGGGGTTTATTCTTCTTTAATAATGCAGGTTTACTCCGCGGGCAGGACTGAACCCCCTGGCGGGCCGTATGTTTGGCACCCCTGCGCTAGAGAGTCTGAAAAGTCGCTAAGTTGGCAACACTGGAGGGAGCGTGCGCCGCAGCACTGCACGAGCGGAGGCAGTCACGTGATGGAGACTTGGACCGTGTGATCACATGATGGGGGCTGAGACTGCAGGATCACGTGATGGGGCTAGGAGCGTGTGTGATCACGTGGTGATCTCGAGCAGTGAGCGACCGTTGCTGCGATAATATTATTGATTCTATCGATGATTTTGTTTTCCGATCTATGATCTACTCAGCTGGTGTGTTTTGTTTGACTTAATTGTGCGGGACTGGAGGTTATTTTACTGTTGACAGTCGTCACCATGTCGGCAGTCCAGCGGATGAAAGTAGCGAATGAAAAACACAGCAAGACCATCACGCAACGCGGGCACGTCCAGAGAGCCACGGTAACGGGCGCGCGCTCGCGTTAGCACACCGGCTCGTGCTCGGGTCACGGTGTCAGTTATAGCGCTGTATTCATGTAACGCGCTGTGTTTATGTCAAGCGCTGTACTCATGTCACGCGCTGTGTTTATGTCAAGCGCTGTACTCATGTCACGCGCTGTGTTTATGTCAAGCGCTGTACTCATGTCACGCGCTGTGTTTATGTCACGCGCTGTGTTCATGTCACGCGCTTTATTCATGTCACGAGCTGTGTTCATGTAACGCGCTTTGTTCATGTCACGAGCTGTGTTCATGTCACGCGATGTGTTCATGTCACGCGATGTGTTCATGTCACGCGCTGTGTTCATGTAAGGAGCTGTGTTCATGTAACGCTGTGTTCATGTAACGAGCTGTGTTCATGTCACGCGCTGTGTTCATGTAACGCGCTGTGTTCATGTAACGCGCTGTGTTCATGTCACGCGCTGTGTTCATGTCACGCGCTTTATTCATGTCACGAGCTGTGTTCATGTCACGAGCTGTATTCATGTCACGCGATGTGTTCATGTCACGCGCTGTATTCATGTCACGCGCTGTGTTCATGTAACACACTTTGTTCATGTCACGAGCTGTGTTTATGCAACGCGCTTTGTTCGTCACGCTCTGTGTTCATGTCACGCGCTGTGTTCATGTAACGCGCTGTGTTCATGTAACGAGCTGTGTTCATGTCACGCGCTGTGTTCATGTAACGAGCTGTGTTCATGTCACGTGCTGTGTTCATGTAACGCGCTGTGTTCATGTAATGCACTGTGTTCATGTAACGCGCTGTGTTCATGTCACGAGCTGTGTTCATGTAACGCGCTGTGTTCATGTCACGAGCTGTGTTCATGTCACACGCTTTGTTCATGTCACGAGCTGTGTTCATGTAACGCGCTTTGTTCGTCACGCTCTGTGTTCATGTCACGCGCTGTGTTCATGTCACGCGCTGTGTTCATGTAAGGAGCTGTGTTCATGTCACGCACTGTGTTCATGTAACGAGCTGTGTTCATGTCACGCGCTGTGTTCATGTCACGCGCTGTGTTCATGTAACGAGCTGTGTTCATTAGGGGTGGGAATCGTTTACTATCTCTCGATTCGATTCGATTCCGATTTTGGGGGCCACAATTCAATTCAAAAATCGATTTTCGATTCAAAACGATTTTCGATTCAAAAAACGATTTGATTTATAAAAATGTCTGCTTCAGTCTATAAAATCTGCATGATCTACTACAGTCTGCTTTGCAAGACAGAACGACAAATACAGAAAATTAAGTGTCTTTCACATTTAATTAACAAAAATTAAGTGCTTTGGTAAAATAAAATGGTTTTTGTTGTTACCAAAATTCTTGAGCTTCATTTTGCGAGCTGTCAGGGCTGGCTCGGATGCAGTTCCCCCAGCCGTCGCTAGGGGCACCAGAGTCAGTCCCAGACTAAACCGACATAACCGTACGTTCTCAGCCAGTCTCTGCTTTCTCTGTGATTGCTTATCGATTAATGGTGTCTCGCCACCTCTCTCTGTTATGCTTTCTCTTTACTTATTCGAGTATCTTATGCATCGCTTCCTGACCCATCTCAAGTTTTCCCAATCCTGTATGTCTTCCTATCCGTTTTGCCTTATTTTTGGGAAGGGTTTTATTTTGCTGCAGCGTTTTTTGCCAGTTATTTCTGCTGGTGTCCTTGGTTTCGTTTTCGCGTTGCATTTATCCGCGCTGTTTTTTAGTTACTGTTGTTGTTTTGTTTCTTCCTCCCGTCTCACTACGGTTGAGTGTTATTTTTCACGCGTTGTATTTTCCGCATTGGTTTTTTTGTTTCCTCCGTGCCCTCACGGTTTTGCTTTCTATTCTCGTGCGCGTTGAGTCTTCCGTGTTGTTTTGTTTGTTCGTTCTGGGTCGCTGTGCGCGTTTCCCTCTCGCTAATACATGTGACGAGTGTCAAACGTCTTGCTCTTGCGAGCCGGCACTTGGGTCCATCCTTCTCTATATTATTTCTCACCCTTCTCTATATTAACGCTCCCATGATCACCGCGTTACACAAGCCTTACACACGAGCTACATTGGGTCCAGTTTGGTCTTCCCCGGCATTCGGTAAAAACCAAAATGAACCCATATTTTTTGCCTTAAATGAAGACCGGACAGGTTGAATATCTCTTTCCTCCATGTCTTTTGAACCTTTTCCGCGCATGAGTGTGTCCCAGAACATGCTGCGTAAAGTCTCGTGTAATTTTGTAATTACGTAACGCGAGACTTCACCACGACTTAGAATCGATTTTGGGACATTTAAAATCGATTCTGAATCGTAGTAAATGAGAATCGATTTTTGATATATGAATCGACTAGTGTTCATGTCACGTGCTGTGTTCATGTAACGCGCTGTGTTCATGTAACGTGCTGTGTTCATGTAACGTGCTGTGTTCATGTAACGCGCTGTGTTCATGTAACGCGCTGTGTTCATGTCACGCGCCGTATTCATGTCACGCGCTGTACTCATGTAATGCGCTGTATTCTTGTAACGCGCTGTATTCTTGTAACGCACTGTATTCATGTAACACGCTGTATTCTTGTAACACGCTGTGTTCATGTAATGCGCTTTATTCTCGTAATGCGCTATATTAATTTAACGCGCTGTACTCATGTAACACGCTGTACTCATGTAACGCGCTGTACTCATGTAACGCACTGTACTCATGTAACGCACTGTATTCTTGTAACACGCTGTATTCTTGTAACATGCTGTACTCATGTAACGCACTGTACTCATGTAACACGCAGTATTCATGTCACGCACTGGAAATACAATATATTGTATTTATTTTCACACGTGCATAATTTGTCACACAGTATATCATAGTTATTCAAATGACAAATGCTCTACACAGTGTATAGGAATATATTTTATGTTGATAAATGTGCTGATGTATTAAATATTACTAACTAGCTCCACCATCATGGTCATGAATTCATGACTATGAATTTCGTGAATTTGCGGTGGTATCAAATGCTTGTAACCCTGAATTATTCCAAACATGGAATTAAAAAATATTTGGTTCAACTCATGGAATGTGAGGGAATTTTCTTTGCAGCATCTTTTTTTTAATTTATTTATTTTTTTTATTAGGGGTGGGACGCGATCAAAAAAATTTATCGAATTAATCGGAAGCTTTGTAATTAATTAATCGAAATTAATCGCATTTTAATTGCATTTTAGTATTTAACATGAGAAATATTAATTCAAGTTTGAATGATGAATGAATCAATGAACATAATCATAAACTTCAACATCTTGTTTATTTTTCCACCAGTCTACTACATAGACCAATAGATGAGTACAGAAAACCAAAATTCTGACCAAAAATGTTGTTTAATTTCGGAAGTTTTGCTCAGGATATTGGAAGAATTGAAGTAAATCAGAAGATGTTTTTAATACCATTTTAGATGGTATATTTTTCTTTAATTTCCCAGGCCTCTGCCACAGGGATCTCCATAGTGCCTAGAAGTGGTCTTCTGCATGCTCAAAGCAAATGACTGGATCTTCATCAGATTCATCATCTATAATATGAGCTGTCACACCAAGATAATTCTTGTTGCTAACAGAGGTCCAGTGATCCCCAGTCAGAGCTCTTCACAATAACCTGTTTTACTTCCCTTTCCTACAGCGGCTGGATTTTCTTCGACATTGTCCTTCTGGACGGCAGTTCGTAACTTGCATCAGTTGACGCAATGTGCAGCGCTTCTTGTAAGCCTTTATCTTCGACCACAGAGAGCGAACAGCACTGTAAATAATGTGACGCGTCATGTATAAACGCGTGCGGAGTCGCGCGCTACGTTCACTCGCGAAAGTTTAATCCAGTCTTAATGGTCCAATGAAGGTAATTTAAAAACCAGGGGTGAGTTTCCCAAAATGTTCTTAGCGCTAAGTACTTCTTAACCTCGTACGTAAGAACTCGTGCACGGAGAAACATTCCACGGTGCAAAAGTGTCTCATGCGTTAAAATGCGTTAATATTTTTAGTGCGTTAATTTTCCTGTAATTAATTATTCGAAATTAACGCGTTAAAGTCCCACCACTAATTTTTATTGTAATAATACAAATACAAAAATTACAGCAATGAAAATACAGTTTACATATTCCACTTTTTTTAAACAAAATAAAGGAAACACCCCCCCACACACACTCACCCACCCCGACCCCATTCCCAACTCGACTCCTTTGCCGCATCTTTACATTTTAGTTGCCCTTTATCAAAATGCTTCTTTGCACATTTCATTTACCATATAGCCTATTTCCTGTATCGTGTTTGTTGTTTAATTTCTCAAGGGGCAACTGACCATCAGTGAAAACAGGAAATATGAGATGTGTGTGTGTGTGTGTGTGTGTGTTGCGTTGTAGCGGGTGGTGAATGAGGAGAAGTCTCCGGTGGGGCCGTGGCTACTGGCGCTGTTCGTGTTCGTGGTGTGTGGATCAGGTGAGTGTTCACGTCATTCCACTGAACCAGCAGCTTTCTGAATGTTTAGACTCACCATGGCATAATCACAGTGGTAACAGTTGTATATGTTTAGACTCACCATGGCACGATCACACTGGTAACAGTTGTGAATGTTTAGACTCACCATGGCACGATCACAGTGGTAACAGTTGTATATGTTTAGACTCACCATGGCACGATCACAGTGGTAACAGTTGTATATGTTTAGACTCACCATGGCATGATCACAGTGGTAACAGTTGTATATGTTTAGACTCACCATGCATGGCACGATCACAGTGGTAACAGTTGTATATGTTTAGACTCACCATGGCACGATCACAGTGGTAACAGTTGTATATGTTTAGACTCACCATGGCACGATCACAGTGGTAACAGTTGTATATGTTTAGACTCACCATGGCATGATCACAGTGGTAACAGTTGTATATGTTTAGACTCACCATGGCACGATCACAGTGATAACAGTTGTATATGTTTAGACTCACCATGGCATGATCACAGTGGTAACAGTTGTATATGTTTAGACTCACCATGGCACGATCACAGTGGTAACAGTTGTATATGTTTAGACTCACCATGGCATGATCACAGTGGTAACAGTTGTATATGTTTAGACCAGGGGTCTCCAACCTTTTTGGAACTGGGAGCTACTTCTTGGATACCAGTTATTGCGGAGGGCTACCGGGGGGGTGGCGAACGAAAGTTGCGTGTGCGAGTGTCAATTGCTAAGCGGGAAGACCGCTAGCAACCGCGGACAATCTATAATAGTAGCAAAAACATAAACAATGCAGCGCTTTGGTGCATGGCGCTATAGTGAGCTATTTTTAAAACAAGCCCGCGGGCGACTCATGACGTGGGTGACCCCTGGTTTATTCAATATTGACGGCAGCCTAACTTTTTGATTGACAGCTAATTGAGCAATAGAACACGAGAGGGAGTGTGTTATCGTGAATATATGTACATGCCGTTGCTTGACAACGCGTCCGCGGAGTGATACAGAGAATGAGAATACCGTGCTGTTATCACACATATCTGCAGGGTTAGAACACTTCTCAACCAGTCGGATTGTGAACTAACTGTTGTATAATTGGTGAATAATCATTTAGTGTTAGAAGGGGAGGGACAACTGTGAATTTTGATTGGACATAAATTTAAGTAGATTTCTCGATGGGACCAATTAGGTTTACAAATTTATATGTAATTCATTGGACCTTTGGCGAGCTACTCGGAAAGGGATGGCGAGCTACTGGTAGCTCGCGAGCGACGTGTTGGAGACCCCTGGTTTAGACTCACCATGGCATGATCACAGTGGTAACAGTTGTATATGTTTAGACTCACCATGGCATGATCACAGTGGTAACAGTTGTATATGTTTAGACTCACCATGGCACGATCACAGTGGTAAAAGTTGTATATGTTTAGACTCACCATGGCACGATCACAGTGGTAACAGTTGTATATGTTTAGACTCACCATGGCATGATCACAGTGGTAACAGTTGTATATGTTTAGACTCACCATGGCACGATCACAGTGGTAACAGTTGTATATGTTTAGACTCACCATGGCACGATCACAGTGGTAAAAGTTGCTTTCACACAAGTCAATTCTGTGCTCATTTTTGTTTTCAGTGCAGTGCAGTCTGGGGAAACTGTCATGAATGATTTGAATACTCCGTGGTCTTGTTTGCATGACATGGAAAGCCGTCTGTGAAGAATGTGAGAAATGACTCCTGAACTGTAATCCCTGAGTGCCTTTCCTTCCTCTTCACCTCATAACACTCCCCCTTTCTCTTCCCCCTGCTCTTCTGTCTCCTTCTCTCCCCTTTCTCTCTCACTCTCTGTCTCCCTCTATTTTTATGTCTCTCTTTCCTGTCTGTTTCCCCGTCCTGTTTCCTCTCTCTGCCTTTCTCCCTTTTTTTCTGTCTCACTGTTTTGTTTCTTCCTTTGTTGTTTGTCTTCTCTCTGTTCTTTCTCTCTCTGTTCTGTCGGTTTCCATCTCTTCCTCACAGCTATCTTCCAGATCATCCAGAGTATTAGACAGGGCATGTAGGTGGCACTCTTTGGATGAGCGGTGTGTTGTTTCCTTGGACAACCCACGGGATGCTCCTCCCTCTTCCCCCAAGCTCAGCAATCATCTCATGATCCTTCAACTCTGCGCCTGTGTTAGTTTCTGTAAGCTCGAACCCACTGTAAAATTGGATGGTTCTCTTCCTACATGGTGGTGTTTGAGTTGTTTAGAGGTGATATGACTGAGTGTCTACTTACAATTTGCAGTGACTGCTGTACGTTTCAGGAATTTTCAGTTCTACTTTGTGTGTGTTTGTGTGTATGTGCTTAATAGAGAGAGACAGAGAATAGCTGTTGTTTTCAAATGTGAGAGTGAATCCACAACCCAGCACTGTGGGACCTGCCTGACACTCCCTAGGGTTAACCCTAACCCTAACCCTAACCCTAGCATCTCCTCCTCTCTGATCAATGTGATCATGTGATCTGCTGTAGGGTTAGGGTTAGTGTTAGCCTACACTGTGGTGTAAATGCACAGGGTTGCATCCCAAAGACTCTGTGAATATCCACAGTGCTCACTTCAAATATGTTTAGTGGAAGACTGTCTGGTTTTAAAGAATTCTTTAAATTCTGGAAGACTTGCATTAAAGATTAATCTCACTGCAAAAATATATACTGCAAAATATTCAGTAAGCCATAACTCAGTTGGGCACTATGTCTCCTATAGTGTGGCCCACAGACTGCTTACACACTGCAGTTTTGTGTCTGTCTACAAGTTATTACATCTGTTACCTGATTTTTAGTATATGGTGATTATCATGGTCATTTATTTAACATGCCACGTATCACAAGACCTGTGGCATGCTGCATAAGAGGTAAGAGGTCATGCGTATCCAGGGTTTCTCTGAAGCACAGGTGTGCACAGGTGTGCACAGAGAGAACATTGATCTACACACAAACATTGACCCCTCAGAACTGTTGGACACTTTGTGTGCATGTCTGTGTGTGAGAAAGAGAGACTCCTAACTGCAAGTTTAATATGAAAAATAGATTAATATGAACTCACAATAATTGCAGTGATGGTGTATTTCCAGCCGTACCCTGCACCATACCAGATTACTAATGCTATGCAAGGATTTTATACATAAATAAACCATATTTTCTGTACATGCACAGTTGTCGCCTTTCTGTATAAGATCTGTGTGCGTGTGTGTGAGTATGTTCTGTTTGTGTCTGTGTGCGTGAGGGTATTCTGTTTATGTCTGTGCGGGAGTATGTTCTGTTTGTGTCTGTGAGTGAGTGTGTTCTGTTTGTGTCTGTGTGCGTGAGTGTGTTCTGTTTGTGTCTGTGTGTGTGAGTATGTTCTGTTTGTGTCTCTGTGTGTGAATGTGTTCTGTTTGTCTGTGTGAGTGAGTGTGTTCTGTTTGTATCTGTGTGCGTGAGTGTGTTCTGTTTGTGTGAGTGAGTGTGTTCTGTTTGTGTCTGTGTGCGTGAGTGTGTTCTGTTTGTGTCTGTGTGCGTGAGTGTGTTCTGTCTATGTGCGTGAGTGTGTTCTGTTTGTGTGAGTGAGTGTGTTCTGTTTGTGTCTGTGTGCGTGAGTGTGTTCTGTTTGTGTCTGTGAGTAATTGTGTTCTGTTTGTGTCTGTGTGAGTAAGTGTGTTCTTTTTGTGTCTGTGTGCGTGAGTGTGTTCTGTTTGTGTCTGTGTGAGTAATTGTGTTCTTTTTGTGTCTGTGTGCGTGAGTGTGTTCTTTTTGTGTCTGTGTGCGTGAGTGTGTTCTGGTTGTGTCTGTGTGCGTGAGTGTGTTCTGTTTGTGTCTGTGTGTGTGAGTGTGTTCTGTTTGTATCTGTGTGAGTGAGTATGTTCTGTTTGTTGACAGCTGACAGCATGGGTCTGGCCATGACTGAGGTGCCCTTGAGCAAGGCACTGAACCCCAACTGCTCCCCGGGCACCAGGCTAGGGCTGCCCACCACTCTGAGCATGTGTGCACCCCTAGTAATCACTAGTGAGTGAGTGTGTGTGTGTGTGTGTGTGTGTGTGTGTGTATGTGCACACCACATCCCCCTAGTGATCACTAGTGTGCATGTGTGTGTGTACGTGTACCATCGACCCCTAGTGTGTGTGTGTGTGTGTATACCACAGCTCCTTAGTAATCATTGGTGTGTGTGTTTTCACTGCACAGATGGGTAAATGTGGAGGACAAATTTCTGTTGGGGTGAAAATCACAATTGACAAATATGGCACATTTACATTACACACTTCTGGAAGCCACAGGTATCCATTGCAGTTGTGTGGGAATCGATAACATCTGCTACCTCAGAGTTCTGACTGCTGCATTATTGTATTCTGTAAGCTAGACGACTAGCTGTAGCGTAAACTGGTCTTTCTGCAGAGTTTAGTGTGCAGTGATGTCAGTAACTCTAATCTTACGAGTAATATAACGAGTTACTATTTCCAGTCCAGTAATCAGATTAAAGTTACTTATCTAAGTAACTGTGCGTTGCTATTTTTATTTTCTCCAGTAAAAATATATATTTGCTTTCTTCTTGGCTCAGTTATACTTTTGCGTCTGACCGTAGCGCTCGACTCCGCACGCTGCGCGCGACCCTGTGAGAGCGCGAGCGCGTTCACGTCATTCTGTGCAGTGTCCTCCCGTAACGACATGTGGTAGTGTAAAGAAATACCCCTCAAAAACAGGGGAAGGAACATTTACCTGACCAATTTTAATGTTGCTTTGTGTACCAGGTTTGAAAAGTGCTGGAATTTAGGCTAACGTAGCCTACCTAAAAATGCTTGAAATTGTAATGGTATTTCGTTTCACAACAAATAGCTGTCTGACTGAACACTTCGCTTGTATTATGTTAACAAATAACACCGCACAGCAACACAAACGTGATGTCAGGAGATACATTATTTAAATGTCAGGAGATACATTGTTACTGTTAAAAATGCACTTCCAATAAAGTGAGTATAGGAAAAAACTATATATATATATATATATATATATATATATATATATATATATATATATATATATATATGTATGTACTAAATGTCATTATTAAATTTAAATACAATGCTATTACTAAATACTTTTTTCTTTAATATTAGTCTGAGGCAATAAGAGTTGAACGTGAAGAGGTCTCGTGCTCTGCTAGGGTGTTGGGTGGTGTGTGTGTGTGTGTGTGTGTGTGTATATATATATATATATATATATATATATATATATATATATATATATATATATATATATATATATATATATATATATATATGAGCTGCACCCCCCCCCACGCCCGTGACGCTCTGCGCGGTGACGTCAGCCCTCACAAGATGGCGGCGCGGGAGAAGGCGGAAGGTGAGGAGCTGTCGCCGCTTCTGTCTTCTTACCCCGAGCTCCGCACGGCGCTCCGTACTTCTGATTACCGATATTAAAACCTTCCACGGTCCACGGAGGACCTGTTCTTCCTCGTGGTTATAGGTGACGTGGCGCAGGACCCGCTGTCCTCGCCTTCACTGTCTGTGTATACGGAACATGTCTCGATGGACTAGCGAGCGCGCTGTTCGGGTCCGTGATACGCCCGCGTCCCCGCCGCGCCCCTCCGCGTCCCCGCGTCCCCACTCGCGTCCCCGCCGCGCCCCCGCCCGCGTCCCCGCCGCGCCCCCGCCCGCGTCCCCGCTACAGGAGCCTCACTCCGCGGTTAGGTGGGCCGGGAGTGTCAGTAGGTGTCGGGGGCCTCGCTGGCGTTGAGCGGGTCCCCGGGTCTCGGTAGGGTGGTGTCGGTGGTGTGGTGAAGACCTGGACATGTCCACTCAGCCTGACGAGGTGTCGCTGCGCACATGAGCAGTAGATCCATCTAAGCATCTTCAGGGTTTATGGTCCACGCCGATCTTCTGGTGTAACGTGTGTGTCTGTGTGATGATGCTTGAGCGAAGTGTGTTGACTGTGATCTGGCCCTCAGCTTCACCCTGGTGTTAACTCCATGTGCTGGGTAAGACAGTCGCTCTTTAACCCAGTGTACCATTTCACAGTTCAGACACTGAATGGGAGTGAGATCAGGTCGACCACCTGTGATGGGAAGGATCTCTGCTCAGTTCTTAACTAAGCGGAAAAATTACATAATGGTGTAGTAATATAGTAATAGCTTTGACACCTCTGAATCACACTTGTGTGAGCCCGTTTACTGCTGCCGTTTAATTTCGGTTAATTTGCCTCTATTGTAAAGTTTGCATGTAAACTTAATTTGTTTTTTAGTTTCATGCTGTATGTGAAAATTGTAGTGGTCAGTGTCAACCTCTGATAATGTCTGATAATGTCTGCACCATCATGTTCCTCTTGGCCTGTCTGATTTGCTACTGAGGACCGTGCACAGAGCATCTCGCCAAAAATCATGCTGTCAGATTTCACTTGTGTGTATATGTTATGAATTTTGGATGGATGGCAGTTTATATATAATATTTAAATGTTCTTATAGCATAATAGAAAAAAGCATTAATAATTTTTGGTTCATGAGCCATACACTGATATTACACTGATATTCATACACTGATATTACACTGATGGATTTCTGGTTACTGATTGGATAACCGTGGTTGACAAGTTCAAGAAGTGAGCTTAACTTTTCACTGCTCAGCATTTACTGTGTTTGGGGGTGGAGTCTGGTTCCCAGTGTTAGTGTTTGGGGGAGGAGTCTGGTTCACAGTGTTAGTGTTTGGGGGTGGAGTCTGGTTCACAGTGTTAATGTTTGGGGGTGGAGTCTGGTTCACAGTGTTAGTGTTTGGAGGGTGGAGTCTGGTTCACAATGTTAGTGTTTGGAGGGTGGAGTCTGGTTCCCAGTGTTAGTGTTTGGAGGGTGGAGTCTGGTTCCCAGTGTTAGTGTTTGGGGGTGGAGTCTGGTTCCCAGTGTTAGTGTTTGGAGGGTGGAGTCTGGTTCCCAGTGTTAGTGTTTGGAGGGTGGAGTCTGGTTCACAGTGTTAGTGTTTGGGGGTGGAGTCTGGTTCCCAGTGTTAGTGTTTGGAGGGTGGAGTCTGGTTCCCAGTGTTAGTGTTTGGAGGGTGGAGTCTGGTTCTCAGTGTTAGTGTTTGGAGGGTGGAGTCTGGTTCCCAGTGTTAGTGTTTGGGGGTGGAGTCTGGTTCCCAGTGTTAGTGTTTGGGGGTGGAGTCTGGTTCACAGTGTTAGTGTTTGGGGGTGGAGTCTGGTTCACAGTGTTAGTGTTTGGGGGTGGACTCTGGTTCACAGTGTTAGTGTTTGGGGGTGGACTCTGGTTCCCAGTGTTAGTGTTTGGGGGTGGAGTCTGGTTCCAAGTGTTAGTGTTTGGGGGTGGAGTCTGGTTCCCAGTGTTAGTGTTTGGGGGTGGAGTCTGGTTCCCAGTGTTAGTGTTTGGAGGGTGGAGTCTGGTTCCCAGTGTTAGTGTTTGGGGGTGGAGTCTGGTTCCCACTGTTAGTGTTTGGAGGGTGGAGTCTGGTTCTCAGTGTTAGTGTTTGGAGGGTGGAGTCTGGTGCCCAGTGTTAGTGTTTGGGGGTGGAGTCTGGTTCCCAGTGTTAGTGTTTGGAGGGTGGAGTCTGGTTCCCAGTGTTAGTGTTTGGGGGTGGAGTCTGGTTCTCAGTGTTAGTGTTTGGGGGTGGAGTCTGGTTCCCAGTGTTAGTGTTTGGGGTGGAGTCTGGTTTACAGTTACTGTGTTAGTGGGTGGATACTGGTATTTATTTATCATTAGTGGGGCAACACAAATGTTTTGAAACTCCTCCAGATCCACCATAACTCACAGCTTGTGTTTCTGTAGTGCTACTGAACACTACATTAGCTAATTAAACCCAGACTCCCAAAGGGTACTGTTACAGAGAATGACATTGTGTGTGTGTGTGTGTGTGTGTGTGTGTCTTTGTGCTCCAGGGGTTTTGTGTCTCTTACTACTCTGTCAAAGGAAGTAATCGTAATCACTCAAAGGCAGGTTGTTAGGGTCAATCATAGCAACTGTGACATGTTGACTGGACATGTTATGCTGCAAATATAAATAATTATGGGTTTAAAAGTTGATTAAAATCAAAGGTTAAATTAATTTATTTATATTGTTACATTCCATCCATATATTCTCATCCATTATGTTTCCAAAAAGATCCCACGTTTTTCTCTCTCTCTCATTCTCTCTCTCTCGCTCTCTCTCCTTCATTCTCTCTTGCTGTACACTGCGGTGGTAACTAGGCAACAGAGGGTAATAGAGACTGGTTTGGAGTCCTGGGTGGTGGTGGTGGGTTGTAAGGGTGGGTGGTGGTGATGATGGTGGGTGGTGGTGGGTTGTGAGGGTGGGTGGTGGGTGATGGTGGTGGTGTGGGTTGGGATGGTGGGTGGTGGATGGTGGTGGTGTGGGTTGTGAGGGTGGGTGGTGGTGGTGTGGGTTGTGATGGTGGGTGGTGGTGTGGGTTGTGAGGGTGGGTGGTGGGTGGTGGTGGTGTGGGTTGTGAGGGTGGGTGGTGGTGGTGGTGGGTTGTGAGGGTGGGTGGTGGTGGTGGTGGTGTGGGTTGTGATGGTGGGTGGTGGTGGGTGGTGGTGTGGGTTGTGAGGGTGGGTGGTGGTGGGTGGTGGTGGTGGGTTGTGAGGGTGGGTGGTGGTGGGTGGTGGTGTGGGTTGTGAGGGTGGGTGGTGGTGGGTGGTGGTGGGTGGTGGTGGTGTGGGTTGTGAGGGTGGGTGGTGGTGGGTTGTGAGGGTGGGTGGTGGTGGATGGTGGTGGTGTGGGTTGTGAGGGTGGGTGGTGGTGGTGGTGGTGTGGGTTGTGATGGTGGGTGGTGGTGGTGTGGGTTGTGATGGTGGATGGTGGTGGGTGGTGGTGTGGGTTGTGAGGGTGGGTGGTGGATGGTGGTGGTGTGGGTTGTGGGGGTGGGTGGTGTTGGTGGGTTGTGAGGGTGGGTGGTGGTGGTGGTGTGGGTTGTGGGGGTGGGTGGTGTTGGTGGGTTGTGAGGGTGGGTGGTGGTGGTGGTAGGTTGTGAGGGTGGGTGGTGGTGGTGTGGGTTGTGATGGTGGGTGGTGGGTGGTGGTGTGGGTTGTGAGGGTGGGTGGTGGGTGGTGGTGGTGTGGGTTGTGAGGGTGGGTGGTGGTGGTGGTGGGTTGTGAGGGTGGGTGGTGGTGGTGGTGGTGTGGGTTGTGATGGTGGGTGGTGGTGGGTGGTGGTGTGGGTTGTGAGGGTGGGTGGTGGTGGTGGTGGTGTGGGTTGTGATGGTGGGTGGTGGTGGGTGGTGGTGTGGGTTGTGAGGGTGGGTGGTGGTGTGGGTTGTGAGGGTGGGTGGTGGTGGGTGGTGGTGGTGTGGGTTGTGAGGGTGGGTGGTGGTGGGTTGTGAGGGTGGGTGGTGGTGGATGGTGGTGGTGTGGGTTGTGAGGGTGGGTGGTGGTGGTGGTGGTGTGGGTTGTGATGGTGGGTGGTGGTGGTGTGGGTTGTGATGGTGGATGGTGGTGGGTGGTGGTGTGGGTTGTGAGGGTGGGTGGTGGATGGTGGTGGTGTGGGTTGTGGGGGTGGGTGGTGTTGGTGGGTTGTGAGGGTGGGTGGTGGTGGTGGTGTGGGTTGTGGGGGTGGGTGGTGTTGGTGGGTTGTGAGGGTGGGTGGTGGTGGTGGTAGGTTGTGAGGGTGGGTGGTGGTGGGTGGTGGTGTGGGTTGTGAGGGTGGGTGGTGGGTGGTGGTGGTGGGTTGTGAGGGTGTGTGGTGTTGGTGGTGGGTTGTGAGGGTGGGTGGTGGTGGTGGTGGGTTGTGAGGGTGGGTGGTGGTGGTGGGTTGTGGGGGTGGGTGGTGGTGGTGGTGGGTGGTGGGTGGTGGTGGTGGGTTGTGAGGGTGGGTGGTGGGTGGTGGTGGTGGGTTGTGGGGGTGGGTGGTGGGTGGTGGTGGTGGGTTGTGGGGGTGGGTGGTGTTGGTGGGTTGTGAGGGTGGGTGGTGGGTGGTGGTGGTGGGTTGTGAGGGTGGGTGGTGTTGGTGGGTTGTGAGGGTGGGTGGTGGTGGTGGTGGTGGGTTGTGAGGGTGGGTGGTGGGTGGTGGTGGTGGGTTGTGAGGGTGTGTGAGGGGGAGCTGTTTACAAGAGAGGCTACTGATAAATCACATTTTATTTCTGGGCCTTGTTTTTGAAAAACAACTTGTTACTTGGCCATAGAAATTGGCCTTAATACAGGGTTATACTCCTTATTACTGGGCCGTATTAATGCTCCTTATTACTGGATTTTGTTACTGGGCTATACTATATGTGCCTTATTACTGGATTTTATTACTGGGCTATAGTATATGTCCCTTATTACTGGATTTTGTTACTGGGCTATACTATATGTGCCTTATTACTGGATTTTGTTACTGGGCTATACTATATGTCCCTTATTACTGGATTTTGTTACTGGGCTATACTGTATGTGCCTTATTACTGGATTTTTGCTCATGTGTTTGTTCATCTGTGTCTTAGAGTTGCAGTTTGGGCTGCTGTGGATCTGACTGGCCCTGTAGGCTGGACAGAGTGAGTGTGTCTCACCATGAACAACAAGGACAGCACCTCAGAGTCTGGTCAGTCTGTATCTCACACACACACACACACACACACACACACACACACACACACACACACACACACACACACACACACACACACACACACACACACACACAGTCAGATGCACATGTCTTGGTGTTAGTGTATGCTTGTGTGTGTATGTGTGTGTATTGATGTTTGTGTACGCTCGTGTGTGTGTGTGTGAGTGTATTTATGTTTGTGTATGCTTGTGTGTGTGTGTATTGATATTTGTGTATGCTCATACGTGTGTGTGTGTGTGTGCATGTGTGTATTGATGCTCATGTGTAGGGTTGTGAAAATGTTCAGTACCAATATGATGATTCAACTAGATATTGTAATGGTAGGTTATCTGTGATAGAAGGGTGTCGGCTAGAATGAAAGGAAAGATCTATAGGACAGTAGTGAGACCTGCTATGTTGTATGGACTGGAGACAGTGGCACTGACAAAGAGACAGGTGAGGGAGATGGAGGTGTCTGAGATGAAGATGTTGAGATTCTCATTTGGAGTGACGAGGAAGGATAGGATCAGAAATGAGTTTATTAGAGGATCAGCACATGTTGCATGTTTTGGAGATAAAATTAGAGAAGCGAGATTGAGATGGTTTGGACAGAGGAGGGAGGAGAGGTATATTGGTAGGTGGGTCTTGAGGATGGAACTGGATGGAACCAGTGTGGGAGAATAAACATTTTATTAGCAAAACAAGCAGAAAAGTGAAGACAAACGACAAAATCCCACATTGATAAACCAAACTACAACACAAACACAACTAACTGAAAATATGACGGCATCACATAGCAAGTAATGGGAAAACTGACATAGAGGAGAACATAAACAAAAACATACACAAATACACAAAAATGGAGCTACACACACGAATGGCTGACCTAGAAAATACGCAACTATGCAAAGAGAACTTACGCACATACACGCAACAACCAACAATCAGAGACCAAATACAGGTACAAGTACACGACTAAACTACACAGGTGAGGTCAGAGACACAAGGCGGAGACTGAAACAGGGGCGTGAACAGAGGAACGAAGGCGGGGACTAAAACAAGAGGCGTGAACAGAGGAACGAAGGCGGGGACTAAAACAAGAGGCGTGAACAGAGGAACGGAGGCGGAGACTGAAACGAGGCGTGAACAGAGGAACAGAGGTGGAGACTGAAACAGGGGGTGTGAACAGAGGAACGGAGGTGGAGACTAAAACAAGAGGCGTGAACAGAGGAACAGAGGCGGAGACTAAAACAAGAGGCGTGAACAGAGGAATGGAGGTGGAGACTGAAACAAGAACATGAGGGGCGTTGCCATGGCAACCACAATGCCAAGGAGGGGGCGATCGGGACATATATCGATACTGAACAGCTCCTCTAAAGCATAGGTCTGTTCGAGTCAAGTCTCAAGTCTTTGATGTCAAGTCCAAGTCATTGAACTCCTAATGAACTGGATCAAACACAATCTATTTGAACTTCATGGTGTCTTTCAGTGTCCCAATACAAGGAAAATGTTTATGCAACTAACGCATTACATTTTTAAAAGATCAGGATTGACAGGGTATTTGCACTTAGCCTGGCTCGGTGAGGGCGCATTATGAGGCCTCCATGACTGAACACCCTCTCTACTGCTGCACTGGTGGCAAGTCAATACCAAGATAACTGGGTAAACATTAGGTTGTTATACTTAACACACTAACTGTGACTCTAAGCTTGTTTGTAGCAGATGCTAATAACCTTTCAGGCAGTGACTAACCTTTCCGGGTGGGTTTTCAGGTGGCGAATAAAATTAGATGTGGTGGAGCCAGCATCCTGTATTTTTATGCCACACATGCTGCAGTTTGCTGCTCTTCTATTTGCTACTTGTGCCAAAGTTTTTGTACCCAAATATTATTATGAATGGTGGACCAGAAGCGAGTGTCCTCACCAGCGCCGCCATGATCGCGATGGTTTGCGGCGCACGCATTTGTGTCACGTAAAGCTAGGTTTATATTGACGTGTCGCGACCGGCGCGAGGATCCGCGCACCGAAAACCTTACATCAGTGGGACGTGAAAAGCATAAAGACAGGTGGAGAAGAGATTGTCAAATGAAACACAAAAGAACATTACAAATAAAAGATTGTTCACGAGTCTCAAATCACGAGTCCAAGTCGAGTTGGAAGTCTTTTGAATACAAGTCTAAGTCGAGTCTGAAGTCACTGTATATGCGACTTAAGTGCGACTCGAGTACAAAAACTTGAGTCCCCATTTCTGATGTCATCTGCATAACAATGAAATGAAATGCCATAGCGACTGGTGACATCACCAAGGGAGAGCAAGTATATAGTGAAGAGAATGAGGCCGATAACTGACCCCTGGGGCACTCCACAGGTCATAGCATGTGTCTGGGACTTTAGGTTAGTGAGATAGGACTGAAACCAGGCTAGGGCGATACCTGTCAGCCCTGTGGTGTGATGTACTCCGATTGAGGAGTATCTTGTGGTTCTTGAGAAGGATGAGGAGGGAAGGTGAACCAGTCATCAGCAGCCGTCAGGAAGATTGGAGATGGGCCTGTAATTTGCAAACACTTTAGGATCAAGGGTGGATTTTTTAAGTAGTGGTCTGATTATGGCTGTTTTTAAGGCAAGTGGAACTGGCCAACCTGCACAGAGCGGTTTATTCCAGAGGTTATCATGGCAGACAGGTTTGCTTTCACTAGAGCTGTAGGGAAGTGGTCTAAGGCACAGGAAGAGGTTTCGTCCTGCTGATGACCTCTTGCTGCGAGGTGTCTGGAAAGCAGTTAAGAGACTGGGGCACCTCACACTGAACAGGCAGTCTGCACAGGTAGAATGGATTTACTCAGAAGGGTTATATGAATAGAGTCCATTTTTGTTGTGAAAAAGGTCATAATAGTATTGCAGAGTATCTCTGTAATTTCTGTGCGTTTGGGTGTTTGTGTTTTGAGAAGATTATTGATAGTAGAGAACAGTTGCTTGGAGTTTCCTGGACTGTTTTTGATGATGTTAGAGTAGAAGTGAGCCTTTTGATGTTCTCTATAGGTTAACGTACGAACAGTGAGGCCAGATGCCGTGTACGTGGCTCAAGAGCCCAGCTACCTTCATCTTTCAAAGTTTATTGGTAAACCAGGGGGCTGAGTTGCAAATCAGCTGTCGGGGCTTTTGAGTTCATGTTTTTCACATTCCTAAAGGAAATGTCACGCTTGTGCTTTCTAAAAGTTATGGGAAAACACAATTCCATAAAAACAGCCAGATGAATAGAATAAGAGTAAAATAAATACATTTGTAGTGGGATTAGTAGAACTGAACCCAAAATCCTTCACCTACAAAACGACATGTAAATGGATAACATAGTTTTATAAAGCTACAGCACACGAATGATAACAGCATTACAGCTATATGTGCTAGCTTTGTGCTAACGCTAGCTGAATCCTAACTGGTAATGCTCGTAGGTGTGTGTGTGTTCATGTTTGTGTATGCACATGCAAATGTATGGGATGGTTGTGTATGCTCATACGTGTGTGTGTGTGTGTGTGTGTGTGTGTGTGTGTGTATGTATGGTTATGTATGCTCGTGTTTGTGGATGGTTGTGTATGCTCATTTGTGTGTGTATGTGTGTGTGTGTGTGTGTGTGTGTGTGTATGTATGTATGGTTATGTATGCTCGTGTTTGTGGATGGTTGTGTATGCTCATTTGTGTGTGTATGTATGGTTGTGTATGCTCGTGTGTGTGTGTGTGTGTGTGTGTGTGTGTGTGTGTGTGTGTGTGTGTGTGTGTGTGTGTGTATGTATGTATGTATGGTTATGTATGCTCGTGTTTGTGGATGGTTGTGTATGCTCATTGGTGTGTGTATGTGTGTGTGTGTGTGTGTGTGTATGTATGTATGGTTATGTATGCTCGTGTTTGTGGATGGTTGTGTATGCTCATTTGTGTGTGTATGTATGGTTGTGTATGCTCGTGTGTGTGTGTGCGTGTGTGTGTGTGTGTGTGTGTGTGTTCATGTGTGTTCATGTGTTCCAGAGAATAACCATCAGATGAAGGTGTTCACTAAGCTGCTGGAGTGTTTACCACATCCTAGCACCCTGCCTAAAGAGAGACTGCGCTGGAATACCAACGAGGTAGGGAGTGTGTGTGTGTGTGTGTGTGTGTGTGTGTGTGTGTGTGTGTGTGTGTGTGTGTGTGTGTGTGTGTGTGTGTGTGTGTGTGTGTGTGTGTGTGTGTGTGTGTGTGTGTGTGTGTGTGTGTGTGTGTGTGAGGGTTGTGGGCAAGAGTTTTAATTAGCTTTATCTTTTCAATAGAAGCTTCATAAAAGTTCACAGGCAACTCTCAATTTCGCACCTCATGTGGGTTACTCGCACCCTAACTCTAACCCTAACTTTAACTCTAACCCTGGGGTCAAATGTGTGCAGCAGTTTAATAAAACCTTCTCCTTGTTTGTTTATTCAATAACAGTATTTATTAAGGCTACTAATCTAGCCCTACTAAACCAGCCCTACTGATCCAGCCCTACTAAACCAGCCTTACTAAACCAGCCCTACTGATCCAGCCCTACTGATCCAGCCCTACTAAACCAGCCCTACTAATCCAGCCTTACTAATCCAGCCCTACTAAACCAGCCTTCCTAAACCAGCCTTACTAAACCAGCCCTACTAATCCAGCCTTACTAAACCAGCCCTACTAATCCAGCCTTACTAAACCAGCCCTACTAATCTAGTCCTACTAATCCAGCCCTACTAATCCAGCTTTACTAAACCAGCCCTACTAATCTAGTCCTACTAATCCAGCCCTACTAGTCCAGCCCTACTAAACCAGCCTTACTAAACCAGCCCTACTAAACCAGCCTTACTAAACCAGCCTTACTAAACCAGCCCTACTGATCCAGCCCTACTAAACCAGCCCTACTAATCTAGTCCTACTAATCTAGCCCTACTAATCCAGCCTTACTAATCCAGCCCTACTAATCTAGTCCTACTAATCTAGCCCTACTAAACCAGCCTTCCTAAACCAGCCCTACTAATCCAGCCTTACTAAACCAGCCCTACTAATCTAGTCCTACTAATCCAGCCCTACTAATCCAGCTTTACTAAACCAGCCCTACTAATCTAGTCCTACTAATCCAGCCCTACTAATCCAGCCTTACTAAACCAGCCTTACTAAACCAGCCCTACTAATCTAGCCCTACTAATCCAGCCTTACTAATCCAGCTTTACTAAACCAGCTTTACTAATCCAGCCTTACTAATCCAGCTTTACTAAACCAGCTTTACTAAACCAGCCCTACTAAAAGAACCTGAGACTATTTCATACATGTCATCATTCATGTGGAGATGCCAGGATACGTCACCTAATCTGTGTGTGTGTTGGGTTTGTCTTACAGGAGATTGCATCCTATTTGATCTCATTTGACAGACATGAAGAGTGGCTATCTTGCACACTCAAGACCAGGTGTGTGTGCGTAATCCGCCCCATTCATCAACACACACCCTCTTAGACACTTACACGCAAATACACAGACACATGCACACAACACGTAACACACACTGACTGTCACTTCTGTGTATGCATGGATGAATGCTTATGAGTGATTATGTATATATTTGTGTGTACATGTCAATCCCACATTCACACATATGATTGCACGTGTGAATATGTGTATATTGTCTGCTGTTATTTACTCCAAGGTGTGTGTGTGTGTGTGTGTGTGTGTGTGTGTGTGTGTGTGTGTGTGTGTGTGTGGACAGGCCACAGAATGGGTCGATTCTACTGTACAACAGGAAGAAGGTTCAGTACAGGAAGGACGGATACTGCTGGAAGAAACGAAAAGATGGAAAAACCACAAGAGAAGATCACATGAAACTCAAAGTGCAGAAAACAGAGGTGAGACACACACACACACACACAACCATACACACACACAGAACCATACACACACACACACACACACACACACTCACACACACACACACACACACACACACAACCACACACACACACACACACAACCATACACACGCACATACACACACACACAACCACACACACACACACACACACACACACACACACACACACACACACTCACACACACATACATATACACATATACAAAATCTTACACACGATCATTAAAATTCACACACGCCTGGAGAGTACTTGTACGCTTCACATATTCAGCATACTTTACCGAACACTTTAAGTTACACACTGCCTAAGTTCTACTCCCCCCTCTCTCTCTCCTCTCCTCCTTCTCTCTCTCTCTTCCCTCATCCCATCTCCTCTCCTCCTTCTCTTTTCCTCCCTCTCTCCTCCCTCTCCCCTCTCTCTCTTCTCTTCTCTCGCTCCTCTCTCTTTCTCCAGTGTCTGTATGGCTGTTATGTTCATTCCTCCATTATCCCAACATTCCACAGGAGGTGCTACTGGCTTCTGCAGGTCAGTTTCTGTCTCGTGACCGGTCGCTATCTGTGCTATTTGTGTTAGCCAGGGTTGGCTAACCTTCATAAATACCCAAGCACTCTTTTTAAACACATTAACACTCTTCATAAATGCACGCCCCAAGCCTCCTAGCATGCCTTAGTTGGGCCATTGCATCGGGAGAAAGTGAATAGGATTAGTACTAGGCTTAAAATTGGGTTAGGGTTCGTTGGTTTAACTCTGGGTTAGAACTACAGTTAATGATAGAGTTAGAAAGTGTGTTTAGTGGTGTTTGAATGTGTTAGCAGTAGAGTTATCACAGGTTTTAATGCATGTTTCAGATGCACACCTGTGTGTCTGTGTGTGTGTGTGTGTGTGTGTGTGTGTGTGTGTCTGTTTGTATGAGTGTGTCTGTCCATGACAATGTCCATGTTTCTGTGTCTCCTGTGACGATGTTCTTGTGTGTGTGTGTGTGTGTGTAGAACCCAGATATTGTACTGGTCCACTATCTGAATGTCCCAAGTGTGGAGGACAGTGGGAAAGTGTGTGGGCCCGTGCTGTGTGCTGACCGACGGGACGGTCTCCGCTGGAGCCGAGAGGACCTGCTCTCACAACTCAAACCCATGTGTGAGTAACCAGTCACAACTCAAACCCATGTGTGAGTAACCAATCACAACTCAAACCCATGTGTGAGTAACCAATCACAACTCAAACCCATGTGTGAGTAACCAGTCACAACTCAAACCCATGTGTGAGTAACCAATCACAACTCAAACCCATGTGTGAGTAACCAATCACAACTCAAACCCATGTGTGAGTAACCAGTCACAACTCAAACCCATGTGTGAGTAACCAGTCACAACTCAAACCCATGTGTGAGTAACCAGTCACAACTCAAACCCATGTGTGAGTAACCAATCAGAAGTACAAGTATCCAGTCATAAATTCACATATGACAGACCAATATGCAGTTCATATGCAGGTATGTGTGCATACAATCCAGGACATTTTTATGTATTTTATGTTTTTATGGAGTGTCATCATTTTAGATTAATCAGATATTTTCCATAGAGGAGGGTGTGGTTAGGTGATGGAGGTGAAAGTGAGGTGATGGTGATGGTGTGGTTAGGTGATGGAGGTGTTGGTGATTGTGTGGTTAGGTGATGGAGGTTTTGGTGATTGTGTGGTGAGGTGATGGTGATGGAGGTGATGGTGATTGTGTGGTGAGGTGATGGTGATGGAGGTGATGGTGTGATTAGTTGATGAGGTGATGGTGTGGTTAGGTGATGGAGGTGATAGTGTGGTTAGGTGATGGCGTGGTTAGTTGATGAGGTGATGGTGTGGTTAGGTGATGGAGGTGATGGTGATTGTGTGGTGAGGTGATGGTGTTGGAGGTGATGGTGTGATTAGTTGATGAGGTGATGGTGTGGTTAGGTGATGGAGGTGATAGTGTGGTTAGGTGATGGCGTGGTTAGTTGATGAGGTGATGGTGTGGTTAGGTGATGGAGGTGATGGTGATAGTGTGGTGAGGTGATGGTGTGGTTAGGTGGTGATGCTGTGGTTAGGTGATGGAGGTGTTGATTAGGTGATGGAGGTGATGGTGTGGTGAGGTGATGGTGAGGTTAGGTGATGGAGGTGATGGTGAGGTTAGGTGATGGAGGTGTTGGTGTGGTTAGGTGATGGAGGTGTTGGTGTGGTTAGTTGATGGAGGTGATGGTGTGGTTAGGTGATGGAGGTGTTGGTGTGGTTAGGTGATGGTGAGGTGTTGGTGATGGAGGTGATGGTGTGGTTAGTTGATGGAGGTGATGGTGTGGTTAGGTGATGGAGGTGTTGGTGTGGTTAGGTGATGGTGAGGTGTTGGTGTGGTTAGGTGATGGAGGTGATGGTGAGGTGATGGTGTGGTTAGGTGATGGTGTGGTTAGGTGATGGTGAGGTGATGGTGTGGTAAGGTGATGGAGATGATGGTGTGGTTAGGTGATGGTGTGGTTAGGTGATGGAGGTGATGGTGTGGTGAGGTGATGGAGGTGATGGTGTGGTTAGGTGATGGAGGTGATGGTGAGGTTAGGTGATGGAGGTGATGGTGTGGTGAGGTGATGGAGATGATGGTGTGGTTAGGTGATGGTGTGGTTAGGTGATGGAGGTGATGGTGAGGTTAGGTGATGGTGGTGATGGTGTGGTTAGGTGATGGAGGTGATGGTGTGGTTAGGTGATGGAGGTGATGGTGTGGTTAGGTGATGGAGGTGATGGTGAGGTTAGGTGATGGTGGTGATGGTGTGGTTAGGTGATGGTGAGGTGACGTTCAATCAATCAATCAATCAAATTTTATTTATATAGTGCTTTTTACAACAGTTGTTGTCACAAAGCAGCTTTACAAGTGCCGAGTCCTAGCCCCCAGTGAGCAAGCCAAGGGCGACAGTGGCAAGATAAACTCCCTAGCTTTTTGCATGAGGAAGAAACCTTGAGAGGAACCAAGACTCAGGGGGGGAGCCCATCCTCCTCTGGCCGACACCGGTCACCATGACAACAACAACAATTTAGACAGAAAGAAATAAAGAAAAGGAGGTGATTGTGTTGTGGTTGGGTGATGGAGGTGATGGAGATTGTGTGGTTAGGTGATGGAGGTAATGGTGATTGTGTGGTTAGGTGATGGAGGTGTTGGTGATGGAGGTGTTGGTGTGGTTAGGTGATGGAGGTGATGGTGAGGTTAGGTGATGGTGAGGTGTTGGTGTGGTTAGGTGATGGAGGTGATGGTGAGGTTAGGTGATGGAGGTGTTGGTGTGGTTAGGTGATGGAGGTGATGGTGTGGTTAGGTGATGGTGAGGTTAGATGATGGAGGTGTTGGTGTGGTTAGGTGATGGAGGTGATGGTGTGGTTAGGTGATGGAGGTGTTGGTGTGGTTAGGTGATGGAGGTGATGGTGTGGTTAGGTGATGGAGGTGTTGGTGTGGTTAGGTGATGGTGAGGTTAGGTGATGGTGAGGTGATGGTGTGGTTAGGTGATGGAGGTGTTGGTTAGGTAATGGTGTGGTTAGGTGATGGAGGTGATGGTGTGGTTAGGTGATGGTGAGGTGATGGTGTGGTTAGGTGATGGAGGTGATGGTGTGGTTAGGTGATGGAGGTGATGGTGAGGTTAGGTGATGGTGAGGTGATAGTGAGGTGATGGTGTGGTTAGGTGATGGTGAGGTGATGTTGTGGTTGGGTGATAGAGGTGATGGAGATTGTGTGGTTAGGTGATGGAGGTAATGGCGATTGTGTGGTTAGGTGATGGTGAGGTGATGGTGAGGTTAGGTGATGGTGAGGTGATGGTGTGGTTAGGTGATGGAGGTAATGGCGATTGTGTGGTTAGGTGATGGTGAGGTGATGGTGAGGTTAGGTGATGGTGAGGTGATGGTGTGGTTAGGTGATGGAGGTAATGGCGATTGTGTGGTTAGGTGATGGTGAGGTGATGGTGTGGTTAGGTGATGGAGGTGATGGTGTGGTTAGGTGATGGTGAGGTGATGGTGTGGTTAGGTGATGGAGGTGATGGTGAGGTTAGGTGATGGTGGTGATGGTGTGGTTAGGTGGTGATGGTGTGGTTAGGTGATGGTGAGGTCTACTAGAAGGGAAACACTAGCTAGCATACATCAATTTTAACATTCTGTTAATGATTGACACACAGTAAATTCTATGTGTGTGTGTGTGTGTGTGTGTGTGTGTGTGTGTGTGTGTGTGTGTGTGTGTGTGTGTGTGTGTGTGTGTGTGTGTGTGTGTGTGTGTAGTTTACAGTATGAAGTGGTGTGGTTCTGGTTCTGGTATGAATGGGTCTGATCTCTCCATTGAGCAGCTGGTGCAGCAGATTCTGGAGTCTCAACAGACCAAACCCCAACCACGCACACACACCTGCCTCTGTAACCATGGTAATATACTCCAAACCCCAACCACGCACACACACCTGCCTCTGTAACCATGGTAATATACTCCAAATCCCAACCACGCACACACACCTGCCTCTGTAACTGTGGTAATATACTCCAAACCCCAACCACGCACACACACCTGCCTCTGTAACCATGGTAATATACTCCAAACCCCAACCACGCACACACACCTGCCTCTGTAACTGTGGTAATATACTCCAAACCCCAACCACGCACACACACCTGCCTCTGTAACCATGGTAATATACTCCAAACCCCAACCACGCACACACACCTGCCTCTGTAACCATGGTAATATACTCCAAATCCCAACCACGCACACACATCTGCCTCTGTAACCATGGCAATATACTGTATTTTCCGGACTATACGTCACTCTGGACTATAAGTCGCACCAGCCAAAAAATGCACAGTGAAGAAGAAAAAAACATATACGACGCACCGGAGTATAAGTCCCATTTTTTTGGGGGGGAGGTTATTTAATAACGTCCAAGTTAGGGTAACTTGAACAGTTATTCAGATAACGACAACAAACCCATGTGTGAACTCGTTCCTCTAGCTGTGGCCACCTAGCTTTTAGCCCACCATTAGCTTTTTTTAGTTTTTCTCATTGCAGTAAGAGTAACCTCTGCTTTTCGCCAGTCCCTCACAAGTTTCTCGCTCACTTTTTTTCTGCCTGTCGATTACCGTTTTTGGCTGCATATTTCACTAATTGCAGTTTGTAATCTGCAGAATATGATTTTATTTTCGATGGCATTTTTTTCACTCCTTCTCAGTTGTAATTTTTTTTATGTTGAAACTTTATTTCTTTTTTTTAATTTTCAGTGGTACAGAAGTAGCAGGTACACAAGCCTAGAGCCTCTTGCAGTGTGAAAATAGCGAACATGTGAAATTACCATGGCCGTTTCTCAATATGCGTGCCGTATTTTCCGGGCTATAAATCGCTCCGGAGTATAAGTCGCACCCCTGGCCAAACTATGAAAAAAAGTGTGACTTATAATCCGGAAAATACGGTACTCCAAACCCCAACCACGCTCACACACCTGCCTCTCTATCCATGGCAATATACTCCAAACCCCAACCACGCTTACACATTGTATTTGTCAGTATCACCCAGCAATGCGCACACACACTCACAAACACACACACACACACACACACACACACACACACACACACACACACTCACAACACACACACACACACACACACACACACACACACATACACACACACACACACACACACACACACACACACACACACAATACTCTCTCACACTATTTGTTGCATACTAATGACAAATTACAACCTCCAATAGTCCACTTTGTGGCTTCTCAAGATAACTGATAGGCGTGTGTGTGTGTGTGTGTGTGTGTGTGTTTCAGCCTCTCCTGGAGTGAACATTCCTCACCGGTGTACCAGCACCAAACATCGCATCATCTCTCCAAAGCTGCCGAGCCGCCCCTCCCTCTGTCCCGCCCTCACTGAGGTGCAGAATCTAACCAACGAGGTTGTAGGAGGAGGGGTCAGTCCAGAGTCTGGGGTGGGGGATGTGTCATCAGGGGGCGTGGCCTCTGACAGAACGCAGGCATCTGGTAGGCCGAGAGGCAGCAGCCCAGTTCCAGACGGTGGAGGAATAACATCACCCTCCACTTCCTCTTCCAGTCCGCCCCTAATGCAGCGTGCCGCCACCATCGCCCTTAGCAACGGAAGTGGTTTCTATGGTGACCAGCGTAGTGGTCTGGCAACAGTTGCTCTACCACAGAATGCGGTGATAGTCATGACGACCACTGCGGCTCTGGGTGGAGGAGGGGAGGAGTCTAAAGACGAGCTGGGATCCACACACCTGTCACTCACACGTGCGGGCGGCAGAATTGTCCTGTCTCCTGTTCCACCCAAACAGGACACGCCCTCTCCTCCCACTGTCTCCTCCCCTCCCAGCCCCATGCCGCCCTCTCGTAAAGCTCCTCCCACTCAGGGTGTGGCTACACTGTCACTCACTCTCCTGCCAAGTCCTGTAATTGGAGGGCTACTGTTGACCGATCGCATTCTTTCAGACACACCTAGCAGCGTGCTCCGTGGCCCCGCCCCCTCTTTATTGGCCCCTCCCCCCCTGTCGACTGGCTCTGCCTCTGTTCCCACCATCGCACCCTGTGCCCCAATGCCCTTTGACCCCGACTCCTTTCTCAACAGCCCCAAACAAGGCCAAACGTATGGTGGCTCCTCCCTGATGCCTCCCAACCCAACTAACTCCGCCTCCTCTTGTCCGTCCCCGCCCCCTTCCTCCTCTCCACAAGCCTCTCCATCCCTGGTGCTCTCTCTTTCCCCAGCATCTCCTCCTTCATCCCTTTCTTCACTCTCTCCACCCACCTCTACTCCCAGCTCCTCCTCTCACTCCCCCTCTCTCTCCTTCTCTCTCTCTCCCTCCTGTTCTTCCTCCACTCTTCCTCAGCTCTGTCTTGACTCCTCCCTGGGTCTTGATTCGCTCTCCCAGCCCTTAAGTCCCGGTCTTCACGCTCGGGACTCTTCATCACCATTGGATGTCACCCACCAAAGCTCCTCCCACCAAAGCTCCTCCCACCAAAGCTCCTCCCCCCTGTTTGTGCAGCAGCCTCCTGACTGCGATGAACGTGAGCTGCTCACGCCAGAACCACCACGCCAGCACAGCCAGCTGCTGCCTACACACTGCTTGTCCAATCAGCACCCAGACCATCAACCCAACCAAATTATACCCAGTCAGCTCTTGCCAAAACAGCCACCGACCAATCAGCTGCCTGGAGTTGGGGAGAGAGCAGAGCCTAGGCAGAATCACTATGGTGACGCGCAGTCTAGTGTCATGATGACACACACACACACACGGTCTGGTCTTATAATGACACACACACACACTCCTGGACACACACACACTCAGGCTGCGAGCCACCCAGGACGAGGTCTGAGACACAGTCTGAGCCAACCAGCTTTACACACACACACACACACCCCCTCGACCACACACACAGACGCACACACACCTTCACACACGCGCGTTGACATGATTGTACACCCACCCGGTGTACATAGTAGCCCTGTTCAGATTAAGGAGGAGAAATCTCCACCCATTTTGCGAGACTTTGAATCTGAGGAGACACCCATGGACACTACCCACAGTTCCAGTGCCACACCTCCAGACAACGAGGGGGCAGAACTGTCATTTGACTCCGCCTTCCCTGATCTGATATCTGAGCTCATCACTGAGGAGATACATCACCTAAACACTCAACAGTCCAGTTCCTGCCAAATCCCCGCCCTGGCCCCGCCCACATTCCCCGTGCGGTATATGGTGCCACCCCAGCCAACACCAGCCACCTCCTACTTACCGTTCCCCATCCTTACTCACACACACACACACTCCCACACACACCCTGGACTAGGAGAAGGCTCCCTGTGTCTGACCAGTATCACAGATTTCTCACCTGAGTGGTCTTATCCAGAGGTAAGATGCTTCCAGCTAACTGGCACAGTAACATTAAAATACCTACAAAGTTTGGCACAGTTACGCTCATGACACAGTAATCCACCCTTCATCCTCTCTCTCCCTCCCTCTCTCTCTCTCTCTCTCTCTCTCCCTCTCCCTCCCTCTACTTCACTCTCCCTCCCTCCCTCTCTCTCCCTCTCCCTCCCTCTCCCTCCCCCCCCTCTCTCTCACTCCCACCCCTCTTCCCCCCCTTCCTGTCTCTTCTGCCCCACTCTCACACAGGGGGGGGTGAAGGTGTTGATCACAGGTCCATGGTCAGAGGAGAGTGTCAGGTACTCGTGTGTGTTTGATCAAAGCAGCGTTCCTGCCACACTCATACAAGCAGGTGTGCTGCGTTGCTACTGCCCAGGTGAGTATGCACACACACACACACACACATATAGACACACACACACACACACACACACACACACACACACACACACACACACACACACACACACACCTGCTATGTTGCTTTATATCCATGTGAGGGCGCTGTGTTTCTGTTTTGCATTTGCTAAATGTTTAGATTTTTGATTTGGTAGGACAATGTAAACATTGTCTCATTCTCACTCCCTTTGTGTGTGTGTATATGTGTGTGTATGGTATGTGTATGTATGGTGTGTGTATATATGTGTGTATGTGTATGTATGGTGTGTGTGTGTGTATGGTGTGTCTGTATATGTGTGTGTATGGTATGTGTATCTATGGTATGTGTATATATGTGTGCATGGTGTGTGTGTGTGTGTGTGTGTGTATGGTGTGTGTATATATGTGTGTGTATGGTATGTGTATGTATGGTGTGTGTATATATGTGTGTATGGTGTATGTGTATGTATGGTGTGTGTATATATGTGTGTATGGTGTGTGGTGTGTGTGTATATGTGTGTATGGTGTGTGTGTATATGTGTGTGTGTGTGTGTGTGGTGTGTGTATATATATGTGTGTGTGTGTGTGTGTGTGTGTGTGTATATGGGTGTATGGTGTGTGTATATGTGTGTGTGTGTGTGTGTGCATGGTGTGTGTGTGTGTGTATGTATGGTGTGTGTATGTATGGTGTGTGTATATATGTGTGCATGGTGTGTGTGTGTGTATGGTATGTGTATGTATGGTGTGTATATATGTGTGTGTGTGTGTGTATGTGTGTGTGTGTGTGTGTGTGTGTGTGTGTGTGTGTGTGTGTGTATGTGTGTATGGTGTGTGTATGTATGGTGTGGGTATATGTGTGTGCGTGTGTGTATGGTGTGTGTATCTATGGTGTGTATATATATATGTGTGCATGGTGTGTGTGTGTGTGTGTGTGTGTGTGTGTGTGTATGGTATGTGTATGTATGGTGTGTATATATGTGTGTGTCTGTGTGTGTGTATGGTGTGTGTATGTATGGTGTGTATATATGTGTGTGTGTGTGTGTGTGTGTGTATGGTGTGTGTGTGTGTGTGTGTGTGTGTGTGTGTGTGGTGTGTATATATGTGTGTGTGTGTGTGTGTGTGTGTGTGTGTGTGTGGTGTGTGTGTAGCTCATGAAGCAGGTGTGGTGGCTCTGCGTGTGATGAAGGGTTTGGACGCTGTTTCATCATCAGTGCTGTTTGAGTATCGGGCTCGTAATGCTACATCACTGCCCAGCTCACAGCTAGACTGGCTCTCATTGGACGGTGAGTACACACACACACACACACACACACACACACACACACACACACACACACACACACACACACACACACACACACACACACACACACACACTCTTTTCTCTTTCTCTTCCTCTCTCTCACAGTCCACACACACCTCTCACACAACCATCCACACACACACACCTCACACACAACCAATTACATTCAATCACAGGTGTGTGTGGTTCCACCGTGATAAACATGGGGGTAGGTCAGCTTGTTGCCATTGCTACATAACTCCAATTAGATGTTAGCCAAGTGGTTAGGCAGGGGTAGTTTAGGGTTAGGGTTGGGTTAGATTTAAAATTAGGATTAGGGGTTAGGGTTGGAGTTGGGGGTTAGGGTAGGTTAGGGGTAGGATTATTGTTAGGGTAGGTTAGGGTTAGGGGTAGGGCTAGGTTTTATTGTTAGGGTTACAGTTAGAGTTAGGGTTAGGGTAGGATAGGGTTGGGGTAGGGTTAAGGTTAGAGTTAGGATTAGGGTAGGTTAGGGTTAGAGTGCATTCATGTGTGCTGAGTTTATTACTTGTGTGTGTTTCAGTGTGCAGTCCAGCCTGAGGCTATTTCTGTCTCATGGCTAAACCTATTTAAACCCATGAGAGCCTGTGTGTGTGTGTGTGTGTGTGTGTGTGTGTGTGTGTGTGTGTGTGTGTGTGTGTGTGTGTGTGTGTGTGTGTGTGTGTGTGTGTGTGTGTGTGTGTGTGTGAGTGAGTGAGTGAGTGAGTGAGTGAGTGAGTGAGTGAGTGAGTGAGTGAGTGAGTGAGTGAGTGAGTGAGTGAGTGAGTGAGTGAGTGAGTGAGTGAGTGTGTGTGTGTGTGTGTGTGTGTGTGTGTGTGTGTGAGTATACATTTTCCATGTCCTCTGTCTGTGTATGTCTCCCTCTCTCCCTCACTCCCTCCTTCACTATCTTCATCACTCTCTCTGTCTTTCTCTCACTCACTCTGTTTGTGTATGTGTCCCTCTCTCTTTCTTTTTGCATCTTTCTGTCTCTGTCCATCTCTCATCTCTGGCATCTCTTAATGACTGAGTCTGGGTAGAGGAATGTGAACTCGTGCACGCTGGGGCACACACACACACACACACACACACACACACACACACACACACACACACACACACACACACACACACACACGGAGAGAGTGTGAAGCCCATCGGTAGCTTCATTTGGGACTTTCCCTGGCAGTGGCCAGTGTATGTGTGTACTTGTGGGGTGACGTTTCTTTTTTCCTCTTGTGTGGAATATTATTTTTTTCTCTAGGACAGCCGAAGTGTTCTTGTCTGTCTGTCTGTCTGTACACTCTGTCTGTCTGTCTTTCTTAGCTGTACACTCTGTCTGTCTGTTTTAGCTGAACAATCTACCTCTCTGTATGTATGTCTTAACTGTACACTTTACCTGTCTGTCTGTCAGTCTTGTCTTAGCTATACACTATCTGTCTGTCTGTCTTTCTTAGCTGTACACTCTACCTGTCTGTCTGTCTGTATGTCTTAGCTTTACACTCTAACTGTCTGTCTATCTGTATGTCTTAGCTGTACACTCTACCTGTCTGTCTGTCTGTATGTCTTAGCTGTACACTCTACCTGTCTGTCTGTCTGTATGTCTTAGCTGTACACTCTACCTGTCTGTCTGTCTTGCTACCTCTGCCCTACTCTGTCTTCAGCTTTTGTTTTGCTGTGTGTGTGTGTGTGTGTGTGTGTGTGTGTGTGTGTGTGTGTGTGTGTGTGTGTGTGTGTGTGTGTGCATTGTTATGCCTCTGTGTTAACTGTGTGAGAGAGACAGTGTGATAGGGAGACAGAGAGGACGGCACTTTGGACGAGGTAGGGAGGGAGAGAGAGAGAAAGAGAGAGAGAGAGAGAGAGAGAGAGAGAGAGAGAGAGAGAGGAGGTGCCACAGAGATGGTGATGGTGCTGGGATTCTGTGTTTGAGAGACCCACTGCAGACTGAGTTAATTTGGAAGAGGAAGCCATGCAGGATGTAGGTAGGCTGTGTGTGTGTGTGTGTGTGTGTGTGTGTGTGTGTGTAACAGAGAGAGAGAGAATCATGACTTATGTAATAGCAATTATTACAGTTGCAATTATGTCTGTATGTGTGAATATGTGAGAAGAATCTTATTTCTTAACTAGCTTATCTACAATTGAGTGTGATGGTGTGTGACTTTCTGGAATTTTAGATCAGTTTGTTCCGACACAAACACACTCATATATACACACACGGGCACACACACACGCACGCACGCACGCATGCACACACGCACACACACACGGGCTCACACACACACACACACACACACACACACACACACACACACACACACACACACGGGCACACGCACACACACACACACACACACACACACACACACACACACACACACACACATATAAACACACACATGGGCACACACACACACACACACACACATACACACACACACAGGCACACACACATGCAGATCGTGCTTATCATTAATGGAATGACTGTGGCAAGATCAGAGAGAATAGTTTCCATGACAGGAGATTAGAGACATGACACTCAGGTTGATTTATTCTCTCTCTCTCCCTTTTCATGAATACCATTTGCTTACTATGAGCTTGTGTGCTGTGCATGTGTGTGTGCGCGCGTGTGCATGCGTGTGTGTGTGTGTGGTTGTTAGGCACTACTGAAAGTTGAAGTCACCTGTTGACATCTGGAGTCAGCGAGGCAGTAAATTATGGAGAGATTAGTCTCAACGAGGACTGCGTGATGTGGTCAGAAATAGCACACTTACTGCATTCCTGTGATTTCTGATTGTGAAATGCATTTGACCTTTAACTATGTCTAAGTAAAATCACTTCATGGCATCAAATATTCATAACATGACAAAATATTTTATAACATGACAGAATTTTAACTGTTTTTCTTCTTTGTTTAGAGGGGGACAACACCTCTCCCTTTTAATGGCATTTTAAAATGTTTAGGATGTAACACAACTTCAGATCTTTCCACTGAAAATTAATTTACTATCAAAGCAAATTAGACACTTTTAAACAGCATATGGAATAACAGTAAAGCTCTTCATTCGCTTGCTTACATCTTTCATTTATTTTCTTGGTGCCAAAAATAACTCCTTTCTTTGAGTGACAGCCATGTGCACCTGATGGATCACTAGGTGTTTGGTGAGGTTGAGGTTAGGGTTTAGGTTTTGTAGCGGATACATATGTTAGTTTGTGAATTATGAACGGGGCACCATCCTGATTGCTCAGGAACCAGTATTGTGATAACGGAGATAAGTGGAATATGGTTTAATCAGTCTCATTAACAAAAGGGTTAAGTTCTGATTCCGCGCAGTGACCTAATACCATCAATCAAAATATGTATTTACCACCGTGACCAGATTAATGAACAAATATCAAAATTTATTAAATGGTTAATATGACAATTGATATAAAGGATAACATGTGGAATGATTTGGCTCAAAGTGAAACTAAACCTATACGTGAATCTACTAATCAAACCAGATAGATAATGGTAAACACCAAAGAATAGAAAGTAGGATAGTATGAAGAGAAGATCCGGGCATAGATTACTATAGTAACAACTATTGCTAAATCGGACTCTGGGAGGTAGAGATATAATTGTTCGCTAACAGACAAACTGGCAACCCCAAACAGCACGTGAACTCTGGGTCTTACTGTGACGTTGCCCGGCACATTCGTGCGTGAGTCCGGGGGAGGAAGGCGTGTCGACCGACGCGCGTTCAATGTTCGTTCACTCCTGAGGTGGCTGGGTCAGCTGAGTCTGTCTTTCAAGACGGCTCGAATCGCTAAGGCCTGGCGATGACGTCACAGTCGTGGCTGGAGGGTAGCAGTTCACTTGATGAGATGGACTTCGAAGTTAAACTAAAGTTAATTTCTATCGGCCAAACAGAAATAACTCGAATTTAACTAAGAAAGGAAGATGAGCTTGACTTTAAAACAATGAAAACAAAAGTAAGTTTGACGAAGACACAGACTAAATAAAACACTTTCTCGAGAAATAAATTATAACGAAGATCTCCTAGAAGTTGGATAAAGTTCAAACTTAATTGCGGTCTCTTGGCATCACTCCAACTCTTCTTCATTCACTTCTCGAGGGGCACCTTTTAAGCAACATTTAGGGGTGTGACTGTAGTTCCCCATGAGTTGCTATTCTGGTGATCATTGGACTCTGATTCCTGAATATGCATAATCTCTGCCCGGACAGGAGGTAATCCGAGAAAGGAGAGAGAGGGAAGAAGGGAGAGAAGGGGGGTTTGTGACCCTGCCCGTCTCTCAGAGATTTAGTTAATGGGAGACAAAAGCAGACTATTACAATTTCAAGACAATTGGAATTCTCTGATTCCTAAATAAATTGATTTGTATGCTCTGCCTAAATAAGTATTAATTTGACTCTACCAGCCTATACCTTGAGCCATTCTTAATTTCCACTTCTGGACACTGAATGACACGTAATGCACAGACAGGTATGAATATGAGGTCACAAAAGCAAATATGAACATGGTTACATTTGGTAAGTGACACAACTTAATACATGTATATGTATATGCCTACTATAGCACATTACATTTTGATACTCGGATAGATCCTAAATCTTAATTAGACATTACACTGGACTACAAGGGTATTGATAGATCTCCAATAATGTAGCACATGGATATGAGAATAGGTAGGTCTCTATGACCTTAACACACAGAACTTAATGAGCATGCATATCTAAACAGCAGAACACACAAGAATATGTATATGCATGCATGCTTTCACGATACAATTCAAAGCTACAAAGATAGGTGTATCTAACTACTGAAATTATAGTAATACATGGATATGCATCAATGTGGTGTGATTATATAACCACAGAGATTCTGATAACATTACTTAATGCTTAATACATGAAAGATCACGATTGGTTTCTTTATATCAACTACAGATCACATAATGTTCAATTCAGAGGTACTCTGTCCTGGTGCCTGAAGGCTGGGAAGCTGGATATTGGTTCCATGCATAATTGTCCTTCCCTTGGGTGAAAGATAGTCATGTTTGGTGTCTCTAGACTGCATCCGCCGAGCTGGTTCCTGTAAGCTGAATTCCAATTCCGTGTACAGTTCAAATTTGGAGTTACAAGGATTTCTAAAATATTGCACCTTTAGTTCTGGGTCTTAACACAAGAATTCAAGGTGTTATAAAATGGCGTCAAACCTTGGGGAATCAGATAGGCCTGTGATTTAAGTTTATGAGTGCAGACCTTTCCTGCTCTCTGTGCTCTGTGTCCTCCTGAGAAGGGTTGATCCTGGCCAGAGCACATTAAAGGTCTTTGTTTTACTCTCAGACGATCAGATAAGTTAAGTCTTCCTAAGCTTTTGGAGAGGAGAGCCGTTAGGAATAGGAATTCCTTGGTGATTGTTACCGAGCGAAGGACCAGTGTTTATGTTTACATACACTTAGAGCTGTGGATGGGTTAGTCTCTTGCCTTCCAAGATGAAAGTAATCCACATTGTGATTTTGTAATGTCTGGCTGTCTCCATTACAGTTTTATGGTTAGTGTTAGGGTTTATGGTTTAAGTGTAAGGGTTAGGGTTTAGGTTTTAGGGTTAGGGGTTAGGGTTTTCCCGATGCCCCTGGAGTGGTTAACACCTATTCCAAGCTCATTATATATATGGGGTTAGGGGCTGAAGGACTGGACTAGGGCTGTGGTTGCTTAACCCTAACCCTGACTCCTCCATTTCCACAGCACAACTCTTTAGTTTTAGGTGTCAAAGTCAATTTTATTTATATAGCACTTTTTACAACACGTTGTCAGAAAGCAGCTTTACAATCGTATGGGTCCAGATCCCTAATGAGCAAGCCAAAGGCGACAGTGTCAAGGAAAAACTCCCTATGATGGTGGGGATTAGGGAGAAACCTCGGGAGGACCAAGACTCAAAAGGGAACCCATCCTCCATTGGGCGGCCCACTAGTCTGTATTTATAGTTCAAATATAGTTATATAGGTATAAGATAGATAAGTACTTTATTGATCCCAGAGGGAAGTTCTTGAAAAAATTAGCTTAGCTTTTAGCTTAGCCCCGATACTTCTGCCTCAGCCCGGGATTGTTTGGACAATGTCCCCGTGTCCCATGGGTCGGAGGGCCAGCAGTTGTTCACGGGAATAGACTCGATGTCCTGCATATTAACGATCCAATATCCTTAGGATATAAATAAGACACACACTGGGTGTGCATAAAAGCACAGAGACAATAAATAAAGTTAAAAGACAATAAAAATAAGTTAGGAAAACTTGAGAAAAAGAAACACAAAGATGGAGCTACTGGACAAGGCAGCCACTTGCGTCTGCTCCGGAAGTTATAGTTCTATTTCCAATCCGTGTAGTCACAGTCCCTTCAGTGCAGATGGTGAGCCTCAGGTAGGAGTTGGCATCAGTGCGTCCTCTTGCGACAATGGAACATCCAACCACGGCATCGACACATCCACCAAGCCAGACCATCTCCTAGGTGCCAGTGTGGGATTGTCTTTGGTAGAAGCATACAAAAAAGATTCGATTAGCATGTGATTTGGGCAACACGTGGCTTGGTGGTTAGCACGTTGGCCTCTCAGCACTGGGGTCTTGGGGTCAAGTCCCATCTGAGTGGAGTTTCCATGTTCTCCCCGTGTCTGCGTGGGTTTCCTCCGGGGTCTCCGGTTTCCTCCCACAGTCCAAAGACATGGAGGTTAGGTAAATTGGTCCTCCCTGATTCTCTGACAAAAATTCTCCCAGAGTGTGTCTGTGTGTCTTCATGTTCAATTAAAAAAAGCAGTTGTCTGAGTGTCTGTGCATGAATGTGTTTGTTTGCCCAGTGGTGGATGGTGCTCTGTCACTAGGGTCTGTCCTCTCTCCCCTTCCTGCACCCCATTCAGTCCCCCAGGGGACTGTGGATCCCGGTAGAGAGTACGCTGTGCGCAATTGGCTGCCGCTTCTCGCCGGTGTGTGAATGGTAGCGTAAGAGTTTTACCTGTGTTAAAATTGTAAAGCGACCTTGAGTATCTAGAAAGAACATTCATTCATTCATGTGGCTCCAGCAGGCTAATCTACAGCAGCATAACTAAAGGGAGGGGTTCAGAGGTGACCACAGTCATGAGGGCTCACTGAGACATTGCTTTCCAGCAAAGTCATTGTCACAACTAGAGTGATGCCATGACACAGCTGGATGACAGCATCAGCATCTCAGATTACCAGAAGTCTCGATGTCTGGGGGCCCCCGAGCTCCACACCTTCACATGTAGAATATTAACTGAAGGTTTGATTAAATAGGTGAGTCTTAAAGATTGGAACCATGTCAGAATCTCGGATTGGAGCTGGAAGGCTATTCCATAATTGAGGGACTTTAAAGGAGAAAGCTCTGCCTCCGACTGTAGACTTGCAAATTTTTGGAACTAAAAGAAATCCTGCATTTTTGGAGCGAAGAAGGCGAGATGGGTTATAGTTTGCAATGAGTTCACTCAGATATTGTGCAGCAAGACCATTTATCGCCTTATAGGTCAACAGAAGAATTTTAAAATCAATTCGATATTTAATCGGAAGCCAGTGTAACAGAGAGAGTAGGACTAATGTGACAAAATTTTCTAGCCCTAGTTAGGATTCTAGCTGCAGCATTCTGTACAAGTTGGAGTTTCTTTAGGTACTGTTTACAGCATCCAATTAGAAGACCGTTACAGTAGTCCAATCTCGATGAGACAAAAGCATGGACCAGCTTCTCTGCATCTGCTAACGAAAGTGTCTCAGCTTGGCGATATTACGTAAATGGAAAAAGGCAGCCTTAGTGACGTTGCATAAATGTGTGTTAAATGAAAAATCTGAACCAATAGTGACCTAAGCTTTTTTGCGGTAGATGAAAAGACATCAAGGGTTTGGCGAATATCAGCCCAATTGCTTCTAGCAGCTTTGGGTTTAAGAAGAAACAACTCTTTCTTATTGGAATTTAAAAGAAGAAAATTAGACGCCATCCAGTTTTTAAATTCCTAGACCAGGCATGAAAATCTGTCACCTTTCGGCGAAATTCACCGTTTTGAAGGTGAAAAGGGTGACCTACGTGAATCGTGTAGATCCGATGAGTTTTTTGTTGTGGGGGGAGGGGGGTCGGGAGATTATATGTATATATTTTAATTATCATATTGACTTAATAAGCAAACAGAGCACTTCCGAAATCGGCAATTTCAATGACACAGTGGCCAGCAGTTTCCGCCCAGAACCTTCATAGAGGCCAAATTGCGTTTCAATCATACGAACGTTCTTCATTCATGTTATTCATTTACTGCTAAGCGGGACGAGAAGCAGGACCTAGTGCTATCTACATCGGGGACAAGGCAGAAGAGCGTACATTTACCACTACATTTACCACATCGTACATTTACCACTACATTTACCAGATCGTACATTTACCACTACATTTACCAGATCGTATATTTACTAGAGGTGTACTCAACTAAGGATTTTCATAGTCGAATCTAATTCGTCAGCTTTTCCCTTTAGTCGACTAATAGTCGAATCGGGTTTTATTTTTTTATTTAGAGCACCTTAAACGGGATCCCGTTCTCATTCAAAACTTTTTTCCTCTTCAAAGTAAAAACCTCAGATAAATGAATAAACACGGTAGGTTGGTTTATTCAGCTTTAATTTATTTACTTTTTTATTTTTTTGAGAACATTAGAGTTAACGTTAGAGAACATTAACCGTCAGTGCGCATTGCGCATATCGAACTGTCAGACAGGCACTGTGCAAAATGTCAAAAATATTTTAAATAAAGTATGCCTGCCTGAAAATATTTTAAAAATTGCCACACAACAGCAAAAATATATAAGGAAAGGTTCAAGTAACGGGGTTTAAAAGCAAACAACAACAAAAAATGTTTATAGGCTTACTTGCCGAGACGCACTGCGACGAAACGAGACGACACCGAAACGACAAACGGCTGAACTGTTTTTTTCACCTTACGCGTTTTAAATGGTATGCCATGTTGGTTGTTGTCGTGCGAAATGAAAGACATTGATGACATAACTTGCACTTTACGTTGTTTGAGTCATCTTTATCTTTTTCAAAATATTTTATAAGTTTTTTAGTAGCCTTTATAATCTCGGCAGATGCTGCGCGTATTCTGTAGCGTGTTCAGATCCGCTCATTTGGATTGTGCAACTGCAGGGTGTGATTTATTAATGTGTAGTAAGGAAGATGCCTATTGTTAATGCGCAAATATCATCATAAAAATATTTATTAACAGAAATTAGGATGATTTCATTTGACAAAAGGCTATATATAACGAAAACAAAGACATTTCATGTAACAACTAATTCTTAGCAGCATCCTTGGGCACCCCATGCAGTTAGAATGGTACATTCGACTATGACATTCATAGTCGACTAGGGGGTATAGTCGACTATAGTCGAATCAGCGACTATTGCAGGTCACCCCTAATATTTACCACTACATTTACCAGATCGTACATCTACAACTACATTTACCAGATCGTACATTTCCCAGTGGATCTAATGGGTTATTAATGGTTTCAATCATTTTCATATTTTGCGGTAAAACAAAGTTACTGCCGTTCGCTATAGCGTTGAACACAGTCAGAGCCACAAGCTCTTGTGATAAATAGGTAGATAGATAGGCCTATTAAGTTTGCGTCAACACCGTGTAGTTAACGGTGACATAAAATAAGAAACAAGATTTTTTTTCTAGTGTGTCTGTAGTTGTAACTGGTGAATCCAGGGACGTGTGAGGATTACATTCGCGCCAGGGCTGAAAAGGTTGAAGATGAATTTGTAAACTCTTGTCATTTGAGTCTACCCTGTGCTTTAGCCCATGTTAGAAAATAAAAACATGTGAACCCTGGTATTTTTTACACTCATTTTCGCCGCTGATGTATTTATTGGTTTATTAAGATGTAATGGCTTTGACTGAGCCATCTGGAATGGCGAAAGCGGCTTCTTGCGTTTACGGATCTGGCTGCATACATTGAATCTATTGACAAGTCAGTCAAAAAAAATTTTTTTTATGGATTTTACTATATTTTACGGAGCCCGTAAGGTGACATAATGTAAAAAAATAATAATGCGTGGTCACGACTTATTAACCCGTGGGAACGAGATACTAATGTCGCCTTTCACACGCGGCAAAAAAGTTTATTTTTTCACAGCAAAGCAAGCAGATCCCAGGGATGTTCGCGAACTGACTGCCCAAGGAAGGTAAACCTGGCTTTATATAAAGTAATACTTAATTATCTTGTTCGCACGCGTTAATTATCTCGTTCGCACGTAAGTCTTTCGCACGCGTTAGTAAGTCGTGGCCACGCGTTATTATATATTTTACTTGATGTCACCTTACGGGCTCCGTAATATTTGGAATCACCTGTTGCTGTACCCCCGTACACCAGCAGCCACAACCCCCCCCCCCCTCCACCCTCCGTCGCCGTATCCCCATGACGTCACATGTCGACGCCCCCCCCTCCACATGTCAACGCCCCGTTGCCGTATCCCCATGACGTCACATGTCAACGCCCCGTCGCCGTATCCCCATGACGTCACATGCCCCGCCCCCCGGTCTTCTCACCTTTTTAACCCCTGACCCATTTTCATGCCTGCTAGACACATTTCTCAATTTTGGGAGTAGTATTGACAAAATCTGGATTGGAGGATATATACAATTGAGTATATCTCAATATACAATATGCAATATATCATCTGCGTAGCAATGGGAGCTAATACCATGCCTGCGAATGATTGTGCCCAGCGGTAGCATATACAATAAGAATAATATGGTGTCCAATACAGATCCTTGTGGGACACCATATTTTACCTTAGTATGCTCTGAGCATTCGATCTGTCAGGTAGGACCTGAACCAGGAGAGTGCTTGACCTCTTATGCCAATGAGTGTCTCCAGCCTATTAAGTAGGATATTATAATCAATGGTTTCAAAAGCAGCACTGAGGTCTAACAGTATAAGAAAAGTAACGTGTCCTTTGTCAGAGGATGTTCAGAGTTCATTTACTACTTAAATCAGTAAAATTAGAGAGTGGCCTATAGTTGTACAGTTTTTGGGGATTGTCAGGGCTGGTTCCAGGGTCGTTCCCCCTGCCACCACCAGGGTAAACCCACAAACCAGCTCCCGAAATCTCAGGCACAATCAGCAGTGATGACCTGCAGCTGTCTTGTCCCCTATTTAAGGGGGGGTAGGCAGTTGCAGTGTCTCACTGCTGAATTGTTTGTAGCCCTATGCTATGCTCACGCAGTTCTTCCTGGCCTATCTCAAGTTTAATTTCACTGTGTTTTTCTCTGTTCGTTGCTAGTTGTTTTGGGAAGCGATTTTTGTTACTTTTGGCTACAGTCGGAGAGCCAGCTACTTCTCTTGTTGTCCTTTGTTAGAGTTGATTTATTTTATCCCTTCTCGCGTTGAGTTGAGTTTACACTGGTTTGTTCCCTGTGCATTTATACAGTGGTGTTTTCACTGGCACTCTTTCAGAAATCTTATTTTCAATTTCAACAAAATAATTTATAAAATTATAATAAAATTCTAATTTTATAATAAAAGGTTTGTGTCCTGTCTCTGTGCAGATAACCAGTGTTGGTGTCCTGTCTCTGTACAGATAACCAGTGTTGGTATCATGTCTCTGTGCAGATAACCAGTGTTGGTGTCCTGTCTCTGTGCAGATAACCAGTGTTGGTGTCCTGTCTCTGTGCAGATAACCAGTGTTGGTGTCATGTCTCTGTGCAGATCACCAGTGTTGGTGTCCTGTCTCTGTGCAGATAACCAGTGTTGGTGTCCTGTCTCTGTACAGATAACCAGTGTTGGTGTCCTGTCTCTGTGCAGATAACCAGTGTTGGTGTCCTGTCTCTGTACAGATAACCAGTGTTGGTGTCCTGTCTCTGTGCAGATAACCAGTGTTGGTGTCCTGTCTCTGTGCAGATAACCAGTGTTGGTGTCCTGTCTCTGTGCAGATAACCAGTGTTGGTATCATGTCTCTGTGCAGATCACCAGTGTTGGTGTCCTGTCTCTGTGCAGATCACCAGTGTTGGTGTCCTGTCTCTGTGCAGATCACCAGTGTTGGTGTCCTGTCTCTGTGCAGATAACCAGTGTTGGTGTCCTGTCCCTGTGCAGATCACCAGTGTTGGTGTCCTGTCTCTGTGCAGATCACCAGTGTTGGTGTCCTGTCTCTGTGCAGATAACCAGTGTTGGTATCGTGTCTCTGTGCAGATAACCAGTGTTGGTGTCCTGTCTCTGTGCAGATCACCAGTGTTGGTGTCCTGTCTCTGTGCAGATCACCAGTGTTGGTGTCCTGTCTCTGTGCAGATCACCAGTGTTGGTGTCCTGTCTCTGTGCAGATCACCAGTGTTGGTGTCCTGCCTCTGTGCAGATAACCAGTGTTGGTGTCCTGTCTCTGTGCAGATCACCAGTGTTGGTATCATGTCTCTGTGCAGATCACCAGTGTTGGTGTCCTGTCTCTGTGCAGATCACCAGTGTTGGTGTCCTGTCTCTGTGCAGATCACCAGTGCAGATCACCAGTGTTGGTGTCCTGTCTCTGTGCTGATCACCAGTGTTGGTATCGTGTCTCTGTGCAGATAACCAGTGTTTGTGTCCTGTCTCTGTGCAGATAACCAGTGTTGGTATCATGTCTCTGTGCAGATAACCAGTGTTGGTATCCTGTCTCTGTGCAGATAACCAGTGTTGGTGTCCTGTCTCTGTGCAGATAACCAGTGTTGGTGTCCTGTCTCTGTGCAGATAACCAGTGTTGGTATCGTGTCTCTGTGCAGATAACCAGTGTTTGTCTCCTGTCTCTGTGCAGATAACCAGTGTTGGTATCGTATCTCTGTGCAGATAACCAGTGTTGGTATCGTATCTCTGTGCAGATAACCAGTGTTGGTGTCCTGTCTCTGTGCAGATAACCAGTTCCGTATGTCGATCCTGGAGAGGCTGGAGCAGATGGAGAGGAGGATGGCAGAAATGGCAAACAACAGTCAACACCAACAACACCAACAGCAGCAGCAGCACCTGGCACGGCAGCAGAGTTTACCTGCTTCCTCACCATGCCTCACAACTGAAAACCAGGTATACACACACACACACACACCTACACACACACATGCACACACACCTACACACATACGCGCACACACACACACACATACACGCACACATATACACACAGATACACATACATACGCACACATACATACATACACACACGCAGACATACACACACGCAGACATACACACACACACGCACAAATACACATACATACACACACACACAAATACACATACATACACGCACACATACACACATACATACACATGCACACATACACACACACACATACACACATGCACAAATACACATACATACATGCACACTTACACATACAAACACATGTACACACATGCACACACACACATGCACACACACACAGACATATATATATATATATATACACACACACACACACACACACACACACACACACATATATATATATACACACACACACACACTCCCCAGATGTTGCCCTGCTACTTTAACTTTTTTAAATCATGCGTCAGACCAGTGCGGGGGGGTGGGGTGTTGTAAGGGGAAAAATCTGAGGGAGGGGCTAAGGTGTGTCTGTGTGTGCGCATTTGTGTGTTGTTGTCTGTGTGTGTGGGTGTGTGTGTTGCATATGTGTGTGTTGATGTGGTATGGATGTAATGTTTCCTATCAGGTGACTCACAGTGGAAAACTCACTAGTCATTTTAGTCTGATGGAAAGGGTGAAAGGAGAGAGGACAGATTGAGAGAGAGAGGGGGAGAGAGAGGGAGAGAGAGGGAGGGGGAGGGAGGGGGGCAGAGAGAGAGGGAGAGAGGGGGTAGAGAGAGAGAGAGGGAGGGAGGGAACTCCCTGAACTTTAGAACCCCATGGAATGAAAGTTATGATTTAAACATCTATTTTCTCTAAGCTGACTTCATCTCCTAGAAATTCAGAAACCCTCTGCTTACACAATTGGTGACAGATCTCAGTATATACATCTCTATCTATGTCTACGTGTATACGGGACACGTACTCAGGTGTATACGGGACACATACAGAGGTGTATAAGGGACACGGACACAGGTGTATAAGGGACACGGACACAGGTGTATAAGGGACACAGACACAGGTGCATAAGGGACACGGACACAGGTGCATAAGGGACACGGACACAGGTGCATAAGGGACACGGACACAGGTGCATACGGGACACGGACACAGGTGCATACGGGACACGGACACAGGCGCATACGGGACACGGACACAGGCGCATACGGGACACGGACACAGGCGTATACGGGACACGGACACAGGCGTATACGGGACACGGACACAGGCGTATACGGGACACGGACACAGGTGTATACGGGACACGGACACAGGTGTATACGGGACACGGACACAGGCGTATACGGGACACGGACACAGGTGTATACCGGACACGGACACAGGTGTATACCGGACATGGACACAGGTGTATACGCGACGGACACTCAGGTGTATACAGAACACGGATACAGGTGTATACAGGACGTGTACACAGGTAGATACGGGACACGGACACAGGTGTATACGGGACACATACACAGGTGTATACGGGATGTGTACACAGGTGTATACGGGACATGTACACAGATGTATACGGGACACGTACACAGGTGTATTCGGGACACGTACACAGGTGTATTCGGGACACGGACACAGGTGTATACGGGACACGGACACAGGTGTATACGGGACACGGACACAGGTGTATACGGGACACGGACACAGGTGTATACGGGACACGGACACAGGTGTATACGGGACACGGACACAGGTGTATTCGGGACACGGACACAGGTGTATACTATCTTTCTCTCCTGTTTCCTTCTCTATCTCTCCCTCTCTCCTCTTTTTCAGTCAGGACCCTGGTTTGAGCAGCGTATCGTGAGAGTGTGTGAGAGGATGATGCAGAGTGGGTCTTGGGCTGCAGGTGATGGAGAGAGACTCACACACTCCGTCACACACAGAGGGATGACACTACTGCACCTGGCCGCTGCACAGGGATACACACAACTCATACACACACTCATGCGCTGGAGGTACACACACTCACCATACACACACAAGCTGCTACATTTTTTTCCACTTTAAAATTCTAAATGTTGTAGGTTTCTGATCTCCAGTATGTTCTGTGTGTGTTCCTGCCTCACAGGAACTTGAGTACTGATCTGAATCTAGAGCAAGAGGTTGATCCACTTAATGTTGACCACTTCTCCTGTACCCCTCTGGTCAGTAACACACATACACACACATACACACACACACACACACACACACATACACACATGCACGCACCCCAGATACAGTTAACTACACATGCTGACTTGTTTTTTGTGTGTGCATGTGAATGCATGTTTGCGTGTACACGTGTGTACACCTTTGTGCGTGTTTGTTGGTGTGTGTGTGTGTTTGTTGGTGTGTGTGTGTGTGTGTGTGTGTGTGTGTGTGTGTAGATGTGGGCGTGTGCTCTGGGCCACCAGTCTTCTGCTGTGTTGCTGTACCAGTGGAACAGTGAAGCACTGTGGATCCCTGACTCTCTAGGGCGCCTCCCCCTGGCTGTAGCCCGCTCTCGCGGACACACACGTCTAGCGCACTGCCTTGAGGACTTACACACACACACTCTGGACTCACCCCCCCTACACTCACACACACATACACTAATGCTGGATACATCACCACCCAGACAGTCTCCACTGTCTGCTAGCCCTGATACAGGTGAGACGGATACAAGTGCTCTCTCTCACACACACACACAAACACGCACACACACACAAACACACACACACGCACGTCTCTGACTCGCACCTGTCTCAGAACCGAGCTCTCTCAAACAGCTCTCCCTAATTCCAACCTAACCCTACACCCTAACTTCAACCTAACCCTACATCCTACACCCTAACTCCAACCTACCCCTACACCCTACTCCCTAACTTCAACCTAACCTTACACCATAAATCTTCACCCTAACTCCAACCTAACTGCACCGTACACCCTAACTCTCCAACCTAACCCTACACCCTAACCTAACCTGTAACCTACACCACAGCAACTCACTGGGTACTCACACACACACACACACACACACACACACACACACACACACACACACACACACACACACACACACACACACACACACACTCACTCACTCACTCTCACTTTCTCTCTTTCTTCCTCTCTCTCTCTCTTTCTGACCCTCTTACACACACACTTATAAACATAGGCATCCAAAACATTTGGCATTACATTAATAATCTTCTTTTACATTAATGATCTATTACATTAACATTGTATAATTTTAGCAGCCTTTTGTTACATTATCAACCTTTTATTACATGAACAGTCTCCTCTTACATTAGCATTCTCCTCTTACATCACATGGGTGGCTATTCATTTAACAAAGTACAAACCTATGTATACACTGGCTTATGCGTCTGTGCATTTTCTAATCAGTAATTGCAGTGGGATCTGTCTCACTCTTCATCCTCTCTCTGTCTTTTCTCTCTCCTCTCTCAGGGTTGAGTTCATCTAGCAGTATCCCCTCCCCCAGTGACCCGCCCTCTCCCTCCCCCAGCTCCGCCTACTCAAGTGGCTCAGTGCAGCCTAATTCTCCATTCTCCGCCCCCCCTGACCCCATGGACACCTCCTCTAGCTCCTCCCCTCCCTGCTCCCCAGGTCTGTGGGAGCATGTTCAGGAGGTGGGGGGGAGGAGCTACACCGGAGGATCGTCCCACCACTTCCTTATGAACCCCCCCTCACACACACTCTTAGAACACACACCTCCACACACACATCTGGTGCACACACCTCCACATACACACTCAGTACACACACACCCATACACACACACTTCCTTTGAGGCTGAGCTACTCAACTACAGTGAGAATGCTGAAAATGAGCACTACGTGTCTGCAGATGTAACACAGGTGAGACACACACAGATGTAACACAGGTGAGACACACACACAGACATAACTCAGGTGAGACACACAAACATAACAGGTGAGACACACAGACGTAACACAGGTGAGACACACATAAACAAGAGGTGAGACACACACAGATGTAACACTGTAAGACACAGACATAATACAGGTGATACTTATAATAATACTTGTTCTTAAATTGTATGTCTGTCTATGGTTATTTGTGCTTCTTGGCAAATGTCTAACTTGCAAAACACTAGGTAAGGACATTGACTCCTGTAGTTTAGTAGTAGTCTTACTCATGGGTATCTTGAATTCTGGCCTATCTGTACTATTACCTAGGATGAATTATGTGATTGGATGCAAAGTACTTTGTAAGTCGCTCTGGATAAGCGTGGTTAGTGGTTGGTTGTGTAGTTAGGGGTTGGTTTTATAGTTAGGGGTTGGTTTTATAGTTAGGGGTTGGTTGTGTAGTTAGGGGTTGGTTGTGTAGTTAGGGGTTGGTTGGTTGTGTAGTTGGTGGTTGGTTGTGTAGTTAGGGGTTGGTTGTGTATAGTTAAGGACTAGTTGTGTGTAGTTAGGGGTTGGTTGTGTGTAGTTAGGGGTTGGTTGTGTATAGTTAAGGACTAGTTGTGTGTAGTTAGGGGTTAGTTGTGTATAGTTAAGGACTAGTTGTGTGTAGTTAGGCGTGGGTTGTGTGTAGTTAGGGGTTGGTTGGTTGTGTAGTTAGGGGTTGGTTGTGTATAGTTAGGAGTTGATTGTGTATAGTTAGGGGTTGGTTGTGTAGTTAGGAGTTGATTGTGTATAGTAAGGGGTTGGTTGTGTAGTTAGGGGTTGGTTGTGTATAGTTAGGAGTTGATTGTGTATAGTTAGGGGTTGGTTGTGTAGTTAGGGGTTGATTGTGTATAGTTAGGGGTTGATTGTGTAGTTAGTGGTTGGTTGTGTATAGTTAGGGGTTGATTGTGTATAGTTAGTGGTTGGTTGTGTGTAGTTAGGGGTTGGTTGTGTGTAGTTAGGGGTTGATTGTGTATAGTTAGGGGTTGATTGTGTATAGTTAGGGGTTGGTTGTGTATAGTTAGGGGTTGGTTGTGTGTAGTTAGGGGTTAGTTGTATAGTTAGTGGTTGGTTTTATAGTTAGGAGCTGGTTGTGTATAGTTAGGGGTTGGTTGTTTGTAGTTAGGGGTTGGTTGTGTTGTGCATTTACACAGCTGTATATGTTTTGGTTTCTGGTGGTGATACACACACTACTTCACTGTGACAGGGACTCCCTTTTTATATATACTGCGTATTGCACACGGCACAATTTGCACTAACCAAACCTACCTCTTACACTTCTCTCTCTAGTGAAGTGTCTGTTTTATATTTTGCACTCTGTATATTGTACTGTCTGTATTGTGTTGTACTGTCTGTCTGTTGCACTTATGTCCTGTCTGCACTGTTTTATTTTGCACCATGGTCCTGGAGGAACGTTGTTTCATTTCACTGTGTACTCTGTATGTAGTTGAAATGACAATAAAACATCTTGACTTGACTTGATGTTTATTGCTGTTTTAAGGTTGACATGGCAACACTGGCAGAACAAATCATTGAGGCAACACCTGAGCGAATCAAACAGGAGGATTTCTCCAGGCAGGTGGAGTCTCCACTCCGAGAGAGGCGGGACAACCCTGCTAGTCATGACACCCTACCTTGGTTTGCACCCTACCTGAATAACATTGACAGGTACACACACACACACACAGACACACACACACACACTGCTTGAAGTTGTTTTCTATTGAAAAAGTGCACTGCAGTTTGTGACCCATTTTTGTTGTGGTTTCTAAATAGTTTGAAATGTGATGTCCTATAAATTTGTTAACACAGCACACATCGTGGTGTTACCACCACGTTAACGCAGCACAGATTGTGGTGTTACCACCACGTTGTTAACGCAGCACACATCGTGGTCTTACCACCACGTTAACCCAGCACACATCGTGGTGTTACCACCACGTTGTTAACGCAGCACACATCGTGGTCTTACCACCACGTTAACCCAGCACACATCGTGGTGTTACCACCACGTTGTTAACGCAGCACACATCGTGGTCTTACCACCACGTTAACCCAGCACACATCGTGGTGTTACCACCACGTTGTTAACGCAGCACACATCGTGGTCTTACCACCACGTTAACCCAGCACACATCGTGGTGTTACCACCACGTTGTTAACGCAGCACACATTGTGGTCTTACCACCACATTAACCCAGCACACATCGTGGTGTTACCACGTTGTTAATGCAGCACACATCGTGGTCTTACCACCACATTAACCCAGCACACATCGTGGTGTTACCACCACGTTGTTAACGCAGCACACATCGTGGTCTTACCACCACGTTAACGCAGCACACATCGTGGTGTTACCACCACGTTAACGCAGCACACATCGTGGTCTTACCACCACGTTAACGCAGCACTTATCGTCACTTGTCACATTGGCACAGTTCTCTGAAGAAAGAGAACGTTGTCTACACCTACTAGAAACTGACATGAAATTGTTTTGTGCAGAACACAGGACTGAAGGGGATGTGACCTGCACAGACTGGTCTTCATTTAATCCCGAACACTACCCCTAAACCCTAACGCTACCCCTAAACCCTAACGCTACCCCTAACCCTAACGCTACCCCTAAACCCTAACACTACCCCTAAACCCTAACGCTACCCCTAAACCCTAACGCTACCCCTAACACTAACGCTACCCCTAAACCCTAACACTACCCCTAACACTAATGTAATGTGCCATATTTTTAAATAATGTAAAAAAACACTAACTAAACACTCACACTACCCCTAACACTAACACTACCCCTAACCCCTAACCCTACACTCACCTGTGGCACTTTTATAGGGCTTATGGCGTAAACATGTACTTCACAGATTGGTGAGGTTACAGCTAATCCCTCAAGTGTTTGTCCATTTGACATGTTTGATCTGTTGGTTCACATGCGTTTTTGGAGTTTGAGCGGGCACAGAAGGGAGAGAGTTACATGTGGATTTAGTTTGTAAAACACTGTGTGTGAGGCAGAGAATATCCTTATAGTAGTGTGGATCTGGTCTGACTGGTTTGCTTCTCGAGTGTCAGGTTTCAATAATTGGATTTAGTGGGGCATTTTTGTTTATTTTTTACTATCATCAATCATAAACAAATGTATACATGTGATAAGCATTGTGAGGTAATACAAGGGACTTTAGAAATCCATTTTTGTATATCGTATCCAGCTAGCCTGCTATGGTTTGCCTGCTCACTCATTTTCTGTAAGTTGCTGTCTTCCTAAAGGTGTGTGTGTGCGTGTGTGTGTGTGCGTGCGTGTGTGTATATGGTGGTATTCTAGCTGTGTGTCTCCAACCACACAGTTCCCTTCCCCCTTAAGATCTCTAGCTTTGCAGCGGATTCGCCCCCCCAGCAGTGTAGCGTGGGCGGAGTTTCTGAACGCCTCAGCCAATGGGAGGATGGAGAGGGACTTTGCTCTGCTGACACTGACCGACAGTGAGCAGCGAGAACTCTACGAAGCTGCACGCATCATACAGAACGCTTTCCGTAGATATAAGGTATACACACACACACACACAAACCCATGTACTCACACACACACACACACCCATGTACTTGCTCACCCACACACACACACACACACACACACACACACACACACACACACACACACACACACGCGCGCGCGCACACACCAGGGTTCCCACACCTTGGTTAACATCAAATTCAAGGACCTTTCAATGACTTTCCAGGACCAACTTCCTCAAATTCAAGGACTGCACCTGGCACCATTTACCTACTGTTACCCCTGAATATGTTATCAAAAAACCATGTTAATTCAATGCAAATTCAAAAGAAACACTAGCTCTCAGTGCTGAACAAACAAACACATACGTTAACTACATACAGGAAACACTAGCTTTCAGTGCTGAACAAACAAACACATACGTTAACTACATACAGGAAACACTAGCTTTCAGTGCTGAACAAACAAACACATACGTTAACTACATACAGGAAACACTAACTTTCAGTGCTGAACAAACAAACACATACGTTAACTACATACAGGAAACACTAGCTTTCAGTGCTGAACAAACAAAAAATTCTCTACAGGAGAATGACCAAACATTTGCAAAGTAAAAGTCAGCATAGGCCCTGTAGAATCAATATAATTTTAAATGAACTTGTGCTGGCAAAATAATGACACCTTGACAGTAGACAAATAATAATAACAATAATACACATGTGCATATACACATACAGTACATACATAAAACAGAGGAGCAAAGCCATATAATGAGATTAGAACTATATATTTCTAGAGAAATTTGGTGTGAGATGATTCTAGCATTTTCCAAGTTTTTTTTATCCACTTAATGAAGAGTAATACGAATTGAATTCATTCGTAAAGAGAAAAGAAGGCTTTTAACCACTCCACTTACTGTAGTGAATGTGGTATTTTGCTAAAAGTACGACTATATTTATGGCATCAGAGAAATCCGAACTTAAGTTTTCCGCATAAAGTAAAATGGTATCAAAAGAACGAATGTTAAGTTTGAGATTAATCGAGTTTCTAGTGTCCATGCAAAAACTTTGTCAATGTTGACATGAAAAAACAAATGCTCCTGGAATTCATCTTCTGACTTACAAAAGGTACATGACTCCACATCAAGTTTAAATCTTCTTTCAAGAAACATGGCTACAGGATATATCTTATTTATTATTTTGAAATGAGTCTCTTTTACTTTAGATGATATGGGCCATTTGACAAGCCATTGTGGTTTTAGAATTTGTATTAGGACGTTTCTTGAAAGAATCTCTATTACATCTTTTGTCTCTTACCATAAGTGATAATCTTGTTATTACACTTGAAGTCAACTAAGTTCTTTTAACACGGGCATCAAAACAGTCAACTCTGAATATAAAATGACATTTTTGATTAATTTAATTAATGGTAAAATAATTACTTTGCAGACTTTCTTAAAATCTTTATAATAACTATCATATCAGATCATATTTTTCAACAACGGATGAGAAATTTAAAACATTATGACAATCTTTTTCATAGCAATCTTTTGTAAATATTGACTTCATACCAACTGTGCCCTATTATTCCTTGACTGCGGTCTTCATCCATGTGAAATTTCAAACTCCCCAAAATTTTCAAGGACCTTCAAGGACGGCTGTCTTTTATGCCTGTTTTCAAAAACTTTCCAGGGCCTTGAACTTATTTTTTCAGATTCACAAACTTTCAAGGATTTCAAGGACCCGTGGGAACCCTGACACACACACACACACTCCCGTGCACTCACACACACACACACACACACACACACGTACTCACACACCCACAAACACACACACACACACTAGGCCTGTGTTGAAAAAATCGATTTTCCGATTCAGAATCGATTCGCATAAGATGATCTGATAATTGATTCCTACGTCCAAAGATCGATTTTTTAGTGAACTTTTACCCCCGCCTCGTCACTGAATTCACGCAGGCGTGCTCGGTCTAACTAACTGTAAAACAACATGGCGTCGGACAGTGCCGGTATCGACGATAGTCAAATCGGCAATCTAAAAGCAGAAGGACAGTTTATCCAGTGTCAGTGACTATTTACAGTTAGTTAATGTCACTGACAGTTTACCCAGTGTTTTTACAGTTTAAAAAAGTTAAAAATGTTCTTGTAACGTTGGGCGCAAGGCGATGGACGAGACATAATCCTTTGCACTTTCCAAATCGTTACGTTTATTACATTTACCAAAGCGCAGACAGCGCACATAAAACACGTTTACATATAACGTGTGACTCAAACAACGACGAGCACAGGACGCTGCGCGAACACACATTAAATAGACAAACCACATAAACCCCACGTGATGACGAGACGAGTCACAGGTGAGGACTATCACAAGACGCACCCGCACCCACGGAGATCTACAGACGCAGACGAGTAGACGCAGACAACGTTAACACGCCCAACAGGGAGGGGTCAGGGACCGTAACGTGACAGTTCTGTTCTTATATTCGCACTTTAAAGAAAAATACACGTTTACATTTTATACTTTCAGTTTATTAAGTGTGAGCACTTTTAAAATAAAAATGCATTTAGTAGCAACAGCTTTTGGGTGAATTCTTAATTATTTCAATCATAATAATAATGCACTGGTTAGTGTCCCAGTAGGAGTCCACTGTTGCAGATATAGACACCTCAAAGATGTCCTCTGTTTATTGTCCAGACATCAGTAACTACCAACTACCAGTAACTATTTGCTGATTAATATCGATATAATACTAGTTTTAACATGTTGCTTCTGTACATAGTCAGGAAACAGCTCAAATACATTTTTAATAACACTAAACCCCAAATTGGATCGAATCGAATCGATTAAATCAGATTAAATCGAAATAAATCGATTCTTAATTCTTAATTTTTGCGGATACCAATTTATTTATTGGTTTTGACAATTTTGTACAAATACAAACAGAAATCAGAACCCCCCCCTCAAAAAATAAAATAAGTAAACAATAATAAATAAAGTTAAATAGAATATAAGTAAATGAGATACAAAGTTCACAATATATTGCAGTCATACTTGAGGACATCAGAAAGAACAATAATATAAGATATTAACCCACGTAAAGGTCTTAGGGGAAGTCTAATAAGGACAGATTCTCCAAATAGCGGGAAAAGGGGTTCCAGGTTTTATCTCTGTAGAATTACATTTAATGCACCTGATCCTTTCTAACTTAACACTGCACAATTCCTGTATCCACATAGAGTGTGAGGGAGGGCAGCCATCACTTTACACAATGCAACATTAAAATTCGTCAGGTAAATGTTTTTCCTTTCTTTTCTGTGCTTTTCAGATTTCTGTTTACTTTAACTATCCACCACTGTATTTCCCGCTGTTGGACGTAGTGATGTGTTGTTCGCGAACAATCCGGTTCTAAGAGCCGCCGGCTCTTTGAAGTGAACGATTGGAACCGGCTCCACAATGGGAGCCGTTTTAGGATCCTATTTGGGAGCCGCTTTTTCCTTCAGTATTGCGCTTGTGCTCTGCACGTGCCACAGTGCCACAGTTTTTGTCCAACATCGTTTTTATTTGTCGTTCGGTGCCTCGCTGTCTCTTCCTCTCCTTGCGCGTATTGCTCTGCTTCTGCCAGTGGTTTTTATATTTATTATTATTACAGAGTTTATTTCCTCAGTCAGTGCCTAAGCTAAGTTTATACTTGGCACGTCGTGACCAGCGCGAGGGTCCCTGCGCCGAAAATGACGCAATCGCGGGGTGTTGTGGAAGTGTACCATATTTTAAATTTTTAATAATTAATCTTTAAATTAATTAATAATAAATAACTCATTATGGTGAAATAAAAAAAACAAATTTCTATTAATATTCTGAGAAAATGCTGTAACCTAAAGATTCTGTTAACACAATTAGACACAATATGTTAAAAACCGGCATGATTAATTATTTATTCATTACTGTTAGTAAATCAAAGGATACCAGACAACTCAAAGAATTATGCAAATAAAGTTAAAAATAATTACAAGTATTATGATTATAGTTAGTTTTAATATATAAATATTTAATAAATATTTTGTGTTGGATTATTAGGACATACATTTTGTGCTTTTGTTCATGGCTGTGTTCGAAATAGATTACTACATACTGGATACTGCATACTGGACTCGGTATATACTGGATACTGCATACTGGTCCTCGTAGTAGTATGCAGTACAGTTTCCAGTATGCGACAAAAGCAAAGCACACTACGGGGTCACGTGAACGTAGCGTTGCATGATGGGATGCAGTACACCACGAAGATAGCTCTGTTCGCGTACTGGAATATTTTGCGGAAGTAGTAAGTCATCCGGGTATGTTTCGCGTACTGGAAATTTTCATTTTGGTCACATACTGCATACGACATACTGATTTGGGGCTCGATCAGTATGCCAGTAGTATGTAGTAGACTATTTCGAACACAGCCCATGTATTACACCTTACGCCGTAAGGCGGCCATGATGAACCAGATCGTCTGACCACCTGTACCGGCTCAAAAAAAAACCACTTTCTTATAATTAAACTTCATCAGAATAAAGATAAAATACTGAATTTATCTTGTATCTACCTCTGAAGTTCTTCCGATGTCTGAAATACAGGCGGTCCCCGGGTTACGACGTCGATCTGTCGTAAATCGATTTTCGGTGTAAATCGGAACATACGTACATTCTGTACGTAAATAACGTACTATACGCAGTTATCCTATCCTAAAGCTAGCCTTTTGGCAAATACCTTTATCCGTAGCTTCATTTAACTAAGGCTAAAGGCCTATCCCAGGGGTAATCAATTAAATCTTTCCGCGGTCCATTTTTGGCAGATAGCTCAGACCTTAGGTCCGGGTTCGCGGTGGCGAACGAAAGTTGTTGAGCGGGGGGGGGGGGGGGGGGTGGGGGGGGGGGTGGCGAACGAAAGTTGTTGAGCGGGGGGGGTTGAACGTAACACTCAAATGGGTGGTGAACGTAACACTCGTCTGAAAATAAATTCTCCGTTTTAAAATATAGTCTCCCGTTAAAATTTTTTTGGCATTTGGGTCCGTATCCAGTTAATCAGGAATGTGATTGGGTCCGGACAGGACGGCGTTCGGGTCCGGATCCGGACCGCGGTCCGCCATTTGGTGATACCTGGCCTATCCTGATGCCGCGCACACCAAACACCAAATTCCGTTTACGACGCAGAACCACTTGGGTCCAAACGAGGCTATATCTGGTAAATGGGAGATGTGTAGTAACCACGGAAAATCGTAACTCGTGGACCACCTGTATGATGATTATGTCGATTAAATCGGGAGCAATAATGTCTTCGGCACGACCAAACAAGTTGAAAACATAAACTGACCAAAACAAACTGGACTTAAGGCAGGAGGGAGGTAGCTTTTTTACGTAATGTCCGAAAATCAGAAGGCGGGATGACCCGCAAGTCAATCAAATGACACCGCCGTCATCCATCCAGCGCTGATGAGCGCCAGTGAGAGGATCATATTTCATCCTCAAAACAGATAGCACGCGCGCGCATGTGGTTTATTATTATGATTTGACGGATTTCCCCCCCAAAAAATTAAAATGACGGAAATCGTGGTGACGGAGAACTTTAACTCATGCACTAAGCAAACCTTTTTTTTTCTCGCGTATATGTCGGTACGCCGGAATTCCGGCGTGGCGCCTGAAAACTATCAGGCCTGCGATTCAGTCAGACAGCTATTTGTTGTGAAAAAAAATACAGTTACATTTTCAAGTGCCTACTTTAGCACTTTTCAAACCTGGAACACAATGCAACATTAATTTTCATCAATCAATCAATCAATCAATCAAATTTGATTTATATAGCGCTTTTTACAACAGTTGTTGTCACAAAGCAGCTTTACAAGTGCCGAGTCCTAGCCCCCAGTGAGCAAGCCAAGGGCGACAGTGGCAAGGAAAAACTCCCTAGTTTTTTTTGCATGAGGAAGAAACCTTGAGAGGAACCAAGACTCAGGGGGGGAACCCATCCTCCTCTGGCCGACACCGGTCACCATGACAACAACAACAATTTAGACAGAAAGAAATAAAGAAAAGGAAAAGATGTAGTAATGTCCATCATGGTGTAGGCTCATCCGGTCAGGCAGTAGGTGGCTGGCACTGGATAACTCGCTTGCCTCTCCTCATCTCATTTTTCCTCGAGCAGGCGGGCAGCCATGTGGAGAAAATAAAACAGGGAAAATTAGCTCTGTATGAGGACAGATACAAGATGAGATTTAACACATTTCTGGAGTGTGGCAGCAACTCCGGCATTAAGTTAAACTATTTCAGCCTAGCTAAAAAGGCAGAACCAGAAGGTAACATAGGCTTGGGGGCATTCTGAGACAATGGCATCCATCCACTGCACTGTCAACAAACTTGAGTGACCACGAGCAGTGACAGGACGACAGCACCAGCGCCCGTCTAAAACCCTTCATCTATGAACCCCTGGATCTGTACCTTTATCTAAGGTGGGATATTAATTATCAAACGCTAAACCAAATAGGTGGGTTTTCAACCTAGACTTAAAGATTGTGACTGTGTCAGAGTCCCGTACGCATTTTGGGAGGTTGTTCCAAAGCTAGGGGGCCTTATAAGAAAAGGCTCTTCCCCCTGCTGTTACCTTATTAATTTGTGGAACTAATAAAAGACCAGGTAAAAGTCAGGTAAATGTTCCTTCCCCTGTTTTTGAGGGGTGTTTCTTTATACTACCACATATCGTTTCGAACAACACTGCAAAGAATGTCTCCACTGCCCGCATGTCAAGCATGTGCTCCACACATCTGACCAATCACACGCAGCTTTCAGTTAATAATGTGGTGGGAAAACAAAAAAAGGTGTGAAAAAAAAGTTATCTCCACTTTTTTTGTGGAAACGGCAGGCAATTATATTTTCATATTTTATGAAAGATTTCAGGATTATTTAAAATTATAGACTTTAAATAAAAAATAAATTGCTGGGCTCTTTGATGGGCCCCCCTGGCCCTGGGGCCCGGGACAACAGACCCGGTTGTCCCCCCCTGTCGACGGGGCTGATGTCATTAATTGCTGATTCAACAAAAACTCAACATGACTGGCAATTTAGTAATGCACCTGTGAGAAGGTGGCATTCACGTAAAGTGGCTACACATACATTAACTACATACAGGAAACACTAGCTTTCGGTGCTGAACAAACAAATTTGTCTACAGGAGAATGACCAAACTTTTGCAAAGTATAAGCATAGGCCCTGCCTTTTGCATAGGCCCTGTAGAATCAATGTAATTTTAAATCAGGGGTCTCCAACCTTTTTGGAACTGGGAGCTACTTCTTGGATACCAGTTATTGCGGAGGGCTACCGGGGGGTGGCGAACGAAAGTTGCGTGTGCGAGTGTCAATTGCTAAGCGGGAAGACCGCTAGCAGCCGCGGACAATCTATAATAGTAGCAAAAACATAAACGATGCAGCGCTTTGGTGCATGGCGCTATAGTGAGCTATTTTTAAAACAAGCCTGCGGGCGACTCATGACGTGGGTAACCCCTGGTTTATTCAATATTGACGGCAGCCTAACTTTTTGATTGACAGCGAATTGAGCAATAGAACATGAGAGGGAGTGTGTTATCGTGAATATATGTACATGCCGTTACTTGACAACGCGTCCGCGGAGTGATACAGAGAATGAGAATACCGTGCTGTTATCACACATATCTGCAGGGTTAGAACACTTCTCAACCAGTCGGATTGTGAACTAACTGTTGTATAATTGGCGAATAATCATTTAGTGTTAGAAGGGGAGGGACAACTGTGAATTTTGATTGGACATAAATTTAAGTAGATTTCTTGATGGGACCAATTAGGTTTACAAATTTATATGTAATTTATTGGACCTTTGGCGAGCTACTCGGAAAGGGGTGGCGAGCTACTGGTAGCTCGCGAGCGACGTGTTGGAGACCCCTGTTTTAAATGAACTTGTGCTGGCAAAATAATGACACGTTGACGGTAGACAAATAATAATAATAATAATAATAATAATAATAACAATAATAATAACAGTAATACACATATGCATATACACATTAGATTAGAACTATAGATTTCTTGAGAAATCTGGTGAGATTCTAGCATTGTCCAAGTTTTTTAATATACTTAATGAAGAGTAATATGAATTTAATTAATTCCACTTTCTGTAGTGAATGTGGTATTTTGCTAAAAGTACGACTACATTTATGGCATCAGAGAAATCCAAACTTAAGTTTTCCACATAAAGTAAAATGGTTTGAGATTAATCCAGTTTGAGATTAATCCAGTTTTTAGTGTCCATGCAAAAACTTTGTGAGTATTGACATGAAAAAACACATGCTCCTGGAATTCATTTTCTGACTTACAAAAGGTACATGAATCCACATCAAATTTAAATCTTCTTTTTTTATTAATTGAATCAATGCTAAAGGAATCACTTTGCAGACTTTCTTAAAATCTTTATAACAACTATCATATCAGATCATATTTTTTAACAAAATGATGAGAAATGTAAAACATCATGACAATCTTTTTCATAGCAATCATTTCTTATATTTTTTTTTTATCTTTATTTTTTATTAGATTTTTCATTTTTACATCAGAACAAAACAAAACAACACCGGTACATTCTTAGCACATAACAAACACATAGTACTTCAACCAAATCCCTGGAGCATAATTGTTGAAACCTCTGGTTCAACATATGTCAGGTACGGTTCCCAAACACGAAAGAAAATGTCTGATTTAGAGTTTATTATAGATGTTAAATATTCCAGTGACACCAAATCAAACAAGACTTTCTGCCATCCTCCAACTGTAGGTCCTTTTACACTAGTCCACTGCAGTAGAATATTCTTCCTTGCAGCAAAAGTCAGTATGCAGAACAATCTGTTTTTAATTTTTGATGTAATATTCTTGTTCGGTAAACCCAGAAGAAGGGTCATAGGATCCATTTCAATGTCCATTCCTAATATTTTCTGCATTTCACAAACTATATCAGACCAGTATCTTCTTATCTCACAACACGACCAATAACAATGTGTTAGAGTCCCAGTTACTGTTTTACACTTAAGGCACATGGGAGAAAGATCTGAGTTAAACTTGTTTCTGCGATTTGGTGAAATATGCATCCTGTGAACAATTTTAAGTTGTATTGATCTTACTCTATTACACACAGAGATGGTTTTAGCATATTTCCAAATTTTACTCCAATCTTCTTCATTAATTACAACTGAAAGTTCTCGCTCCCATGTGTCCCTCAGTTTACACAGAGGAATTGGAGAGATGGGTATCATTAGTTTGTACAAATCACTAATGGAAACATTTCCCTTTTCTAGAAATAACCTCTTTTCCACTGGTGAAGCTCCTACCTCATTTATAAGAGTTGTATTATTGCTTATATAGTGTCGTAATTGTAAATAGCGAAAGAAGTCTTGCTTGGGGATATTATATTTCTCTGTCACTTGTGTAAATGACATGAGTTTAGCATTGTAGAAGACATCCTTTAACATAACAATGCTATTGTCACACCATACACGAAAACCTGTATCTGTCAAGCCAGGCTGAAAGTCAAGGTTATTCATCACTGGGGTAAAAGGAGATGTGATCTTAGATCTCCCTTCTAACCTACGTGTTAATCGCCAGGCCTTTACTGTGTTCAAAGTAACAGGATTACTGCAACTCAGCCGCACATCTTTAATCTTACTGAAGAACAGCAAAAATTTCAGATTGTATTTTGACATTGAATTCTCGATGTCTAGCCAAATCGACTGAGGATGACCTGAAATCCAGTCACATATATATTTCAGGTGACTGGGCTGAATTACAGGTATCGATTTGAGACTCCCGAGTGGCATTGCTTCTGATTTACCCAGGTTTACTTTGTACCCAGAGAATCTACTAAATGAATCTATGACCCCTATCAATGCTGGCAGAGAGATTTGTGGATTAGAGATAAATATTAAAATGTCATCTGCATATAAGGATATCTTATGGTGTATATTGTTAAGGGAAAGACCCTGTATAGAGGGTGTGGCTCTTATTGCTTCCGCCAAAGGCTCAATAGCAAGAGCAAACAAAAGTGGAGACAAAGGGCATCCCTGTCGAGTTCCTCTATAAAGTGGAATGGTGTCTGAGCGGACCCCATTTGTCACAACAAATGCCCGCGGGCTATCATATAACACCTTGATCCATCGAATAAAACTATCGCCAATCCCGAATTTGTATAATGTATAAAACAAATAGTTCCATTCTACACGGTCAAAGGCCTTTTCAGCATCTAGAGAAAGCACTAGGCCATCAGTATTTTGATGAAGGAAAGCCTGAATGACATTCAGGAGGCGTCTAACATTATTTTCAGAGTTGCGACCTTGAATGAAACCTGTCTGATCTTCCTTGACAATGCAAGGCAAAAATTTTTCAAGACGGATTGCCAACACCTTTGACAGAATTTTCCTGTCCACATTCAGTAATGTTATAGGTCTGTATGAGGAACATTGTTCCGAATCCTTCCCCTTTTTAAGAATAAGAGCTATATTTGCATCTCTGAGCGTCTCTGGCAAACTATTTTGTCTGAATGAATCACTGAACATATTTAGCATTGGGTCTACTAGGAGGTCCATAAATTCTTTATAATAGTCTGCAGTAAACCCATCAGGACCAGGAGCCTTGTCGTTTTTGAGTTTTTTGATTGCACTAACAACCTCTTCTCTAGAAATAGGTGAATTAAGGGCAGTCTGTTGCTCTGGAGACAAAGTGGGTAACTTAAAGTTTGAGAAAAAATTTTCCATCAGGTCATATGCATTTTCTGGCTGCTCAGATAAATATAATTTGTGGTAAAAATGTTTAAAGGTGTCATTTATCTGAATATGATCATGTACTCTGATGCCTTCATCATTGCATACAGCTGCAACCGAATATGAATCTGCCCTTTTCTTGGTGAGGTATGCTAAGTATTTTCCTGATTTATCACCATGTTCGAAAAATCTCTGTTTTACAAATCTAAGTTTTGTTTCTTCCTGTTGTGTCAATAAGCTATTAAGTGATGATTTGATTGCTGTTATTTCCTTCAACAGTATAGGGGATGGTGCTTCTATGTAGGTTTTTTCTTTAATTTTAAGCTCTGCACTAAGCATTTCTTGTTTCATCAATTTTTGCTTCTTTTTCTTAGCAGCAAAAGCTATTATTATACCTCTAGCATATGCCTTGCCAGTTTCCCACAGTAAACCGTGATCATTTGTGGACTCAGAGTTGATAGAAAGGAAGGTAGCAAAATTGTCCTTAAAATATGAAATAAAAGTATGATCCTTCAAAACTGTATTATTCAGCCTCCATTGTCTAGGGCTAAATCCAGAACCTTTAAGAGCTATATCCAGTGTCACACAAGCATGATCTGAGATTAAAATGCTACCAATAGAACAAAATAGCACCAGATTCAGAGAGTGTCCTGGCATAAAAAAATAATCAATTCTTGTATGGCACGTATGGGATGCCGAAAAAAATGTATAGTCTCTTCCCAAAGGGTGTAATGTCCTCCAGACATCCACCATTCCTAGATCTGCACAGACTGCAGTCAATGATTTAGCCAGCTTAGAGAGAGGCATGATTTTATGTGGAAATCGGTCTACTCTCGGATCTAGGATGCAATTAAAGTCCCCACCCACTATGGCAATATCTGACTGGATTTCAGAAAATTTTTGAAAAATTTTGGTCATGAAATCTGATGGATGAGCAGGTGGGCAATAGACATTAAGTATAGAAATTACGGTTGTTAGAACTTTACCCTTAATAATAACAAATCTACCTCTGCTATCAGTATAACATTCCAACATTGTAAACGTAAGTCCTGCTCGCACCAGAATTGCTACCCCTCTACTATTTGAACTGAATGATGATGAAAACACCTGATTAAAGCCACTTTGTTGTAATTTTAGATGCTCTATATTGCCTAGATGAGTTTCCTGCAGCAAAGCTATATCCACGTGTTCTCTTCTCAAAAAGGTTAATACTTTGCGCCTCTTAATAGGATTATTGATCCCCTTTACATTCCATGTACAACAACGAAGTTTGTTAGATGTCATACCATATGTTGCAAGATTCAACCATACATGTGCTCCAAAAAAATACCATTGTGTCGAGTTTAATTATAAACAAACATGCCCGGTGTAAACAAAAACTGCTAAACCAGCGAACACACTAAAAACAACCAAACCAACAACATTCCCATAAAAAGGAATAAACTTTATGGGGAGTGTCTCCACAAGCCCGTCTACAGGAGACTTCAAACTCTGTTACCAGCCTCAAAACCTCACCCCCACAGCCCATGACCCAAAAAAATAATGTAAAGTAATGAATCATTAACAGAAAAGCCAACATGACTGCAGTTTCTTTCCTCCCTGTAATTTAACATAGGAGACACAAAACGTATCCGAGCATGCTCCTCAGGTTAAATAATCAATCAATCAATCAATCAAATTTTATTTATATAGCGCTTTTTACAACAGTTGTTGTCACAAAGCAGCTTTACAAGTGCCGAGGCCTAGTCCCCAGTGAGCAAGCCAAAGGCGACAGTGGCAAGGAAAAACTCCCTAGTCCTCCACATGGTTAAAGAAAAATAGAGAAAAAAATAGTCATTGTAGTTAACGTAACACACTTCTGATTCATCACAGTTATAAAATGTTAATTTTGTTCCAAAGAACTCACAAACACCGCGGCTTCCTCTGGTGAATCAAATCTCCGCTGTTTTCCTGCTACCGTTATCCTCAGAGTGGCCGGGTATGTCAGGGAATAAACCATATTCATTTTCCTTAAACGGGATTTCGTTTCATCAAACGCTTTCCTTCTCCGTACCACAACTGCAGAATAATCATTAAAGAAAGAAATTCTCAGACTTCTCTGATCTGAATGTCGGGACCCAATGCGCCGAGCGGCCTCCATTACACGAGCTTTATCTGTGAAGTAGTGAAACTTTACGATGAGCGGCCTCGGGCGCTGGTTATGATCCGGCCTCGGCATTAGAGAACGATGAGCTCTGTCCAGCTTCATGCAGCCAGTGGATGTTTCCAGGCGTAAATGTTCGGGAATCCATTTTTCAAAAAACTTAACTGGATCAGAACCCTCCGTGCCTTCTGGTACAACGAGTATGCGTACATTACACCTGCGGCTTCGATTGTCCAAATCATCGATGCGCTCTGACATACGCTCGATGTGCTTCTCCATGTCTGCGATCTTTGATTCAGAGTTAGTGGCCATAGTTTCCACATCTGCAATCCGCTGTTCGGCTTCTTCCATCCTAGCGTCCACGGCTATCATCTTAGCAGTTTGTTTGTTGATAGCATCAAGAACCGCCGCTATTTTGACATCAAACACCTTAGTAAGATTATCCGTCAAGACTTGTAGTGCTCGCACTATTCCCGGTTCAATGGTGTTACACGCGGTTGCAGAAGTGTCGGGCATATGTTCAGCACAGTCTCTCATTGTTAACTTCGAGTAAAGTATTAGTACTCAACTGCTCGTTCTCCTCAGAAGTTACTACCACATTCAGTCCTTCGTTCTTTTTGGATGCAGTAGTAATATTCACCTGCTCCCCACTCATCTCAGCGGTAGCGTTAGCCGTTAGCACTTCTTCGGCCTCGTCAAGCGTGGCCTTTCTCAAACTTTTCTTAGTTTTAGGCATATTCTTGTTGTTCTTGGTGAAATAATAAGGCAAAGTCATATTAAAGTACGTTAACTTACGAGTTATGTATTCTTAACCATGCGGGAAAAAATAATCGCATATGAGTTTATGAAGATTACTGGAGCATGCTCTTACACGGTGCTGCCTCTACGCCGCCATCTTTCTCCCCGATAGCAATCATTTCTAAATACTGACTTCATACCAACTGTGCCCTATTATTCCTTGACTGCGGTCTTCATCCATGTGAAATTTCAAACCTCCTAAAATATTCAAGGACTTTCAAGGACGGCTGTCTTTTATACCTGTTTTCAAAAACTTTTCAGGGCCTTGAACTTTTTTCAGATTCACAAACTCAAGGATATCAAAGACCCATAGGAACTCTGATGTGAGTACCAGCAGACACACACACACCAAATCTGGGGACAGATTTTTTTACTAACAACTAGGTTGCAGCTAGAATGCATATTTGCAAAGAAAGACAACTGGTATAGTTTTTTAAATAACAGGCCCTTTAGCTCTTAAGCCATTTGTGATGCAGTATCTATCAAATTTAATGCTTTAAGCCTTTCAAAAGCTCGTCAACAGTAAGCTGCTAAGCCTTAAATACAAAAAGTGTATGAAAAAATAAAAGAAATGTAAACTGTTTAAAGATGTCTCTCCAAACTTTTTTTTTTTTTTACTAAAGACTGTGTTCTATAATGAACAATGAACAAAAGAAAGTGTAGTCTAAAGAAGTGTTCAGATTTACAGCTTCCTTTTAAGAGCAGTGATCCTGTTCTTTACAAAAAATTTCATAGCCAACCAATCTCTGTCTTTCAATGCAATAGGTTCAGCCTTTATACATGCCTCACACTGTTGTTTTTTCCTGGCACAGTGCAAGTTTTAATAAACCTGTTTCAGGTGTTTTTCCACAGCTTTCACTTCATCGTTTTCCCATTTCCTTTTCTTAACCACCTTAACACCTGAATAAATGGAAGACAACATTAGTCAAATAATGTTTTTCGACCTCTACAGCTTTCCATGGTGTGTCAGACAATACCTTTGGGAACACCTGGTTGGCTCCGACGCTTGTGGTACTGGTTGATTCCAATCCTGATTTTGTGTGGTTTCCAGCTTCTGCATTATAGATGGTTCTAAATCCACTTCTGCATCAAGATCTAGTTAAGTAAAAGTACTCATAAAAAAGGGGCAAAGTACATCCAATAACAATGGTGACTAGAAAATTGTCAACAACTCCTCAGCACATCACACGGGATTACACAATTAAAGCCATACTGAGGCCCAAAAAAGACATAGATCATATGTAGTCTGTAAAGAGGTAGTAAACCAATGCTAAGTGATGCTGAATGTTTTTATTTATACAAGTAGACTGTAGAAATGAACTGAACCCCAGCTTTTAATGACACTCCCTGCTTTTAATGACACACATTATATAAAGGAACTCTATACGTCACATGTGACAGAGTGCAATAAAAGGTCTGCATCATTTGATTGAGAGTGTAGAACCCTGAGACCAAGGTGCCTTGTCTATGCCTGCAGCAACTATTTACGTGGCTAATATGTTTTATATCAGTGATCATACTAGGAAGCTTTTGCAATTTTGCCATGTTGTTTCTACAGTGTTGCTCGATGGTTGCTAGTGTGTGAATCTACTCTATGGAGGAATGGGTGAAAGAGGGTTATGGTGTCTTGTCAGGGAGAAAAAGCTCTATAGACAGAGAGCTATGCATTAAGATCCCAAACTGAAATTGCTGTGGCGTCTACTACAAAATGCTGTTCCTAAATGCGATATACAGGGGATATGCAATAATATAACACATATAAACATTTTCAGATGCAATTGCACATTCTTCTCTTTTTTTCTTTAGGAAGTTCCATATTTCTCTGCATTGTCGGTGTGAGAAGAACTGCAACCTTCCATCCTCGCTTTCCACGAATTTCAATGCGAGAAAAATGATGGCAGTTTTTTTCCAGCTCTGAAAGTGCAAGAGCAACGTCATCATGCAAGTCATCCATGTTTCTGCTGACGAATGAGGTTATAGGCATTTTGAGACCTCACCCTCTCTTCTGCGATTGAAGAGCATAGTCTGAGCCAGAGTAACCTTCGCGAGATGTGTACAGTTCTTGGCAGAGGCATCTGCTGACAATATCTGAAAATACTCTTCTTGCTTTTGATGAGGATACAAATGTAGCTTTTTCACATCCTCAGTGAATGGAAGAACAAGCGGAGCATTCCACTTAACTTCTCTCTGTGTCCGAAGTGCATGTGATGATATAAGTTCACCGTATCTTGCTGCATACATGTCTAAAAAGTTGCGTGCCTTCTCAGCTCCTTCAGTGTCCCGATCCATAATTGCTTGAAATGAGACCAAAGAAGCAATCTTCTGTAAGCTATGACCCAGCTTTAGGGCAAGAGATGGTCGCTGAAAAGTGCACTTTTCTTCATCATAACCACTGGCTTTCCTGACAGCAGTGACCACATGCATGAAGTTAGCTGGGTCAACAAAATCCTCCATTTTACACAAAGGAGTGACTTCCCTTGCTGTAATTAACAATCTTCCAACCTCTCTCATTTTCTGTCGTACATATTCGTGTTTACCAGTGTCTGAGCCAACTCTGTTGTAAAAATACTCTCCCAATCATCTGATGTACATGTCCGGCAATGGCAAGTTGCACCTTATCGTGACACATGTTACTGAGAAGATTCCACAGTCCACTAGTTCCATGAGGTGCAGGTCCCATATAAGCACCCTATTCTTTCCTGCTTGAGATTTTTCCCCCAGCTTACACTTTTTCACATGTTTCTACAGGAACGTCTTTGCAAAGAGACCTTGACAGTTGCAGCAGTGTACAAAGCTTGGGCCTTCTTACAAGGCCCAAGATCACCTTTTCCAAACTGTAGGACCTCAGCATTGTGTGCAAAATTCCCTCTATTCCCGAGGTGTTCTAGTAAGTTTTTGCTTTCTTTCGATCCTTTTGGAAAACTCAAAGCTTTTGCAACTTCAGATTGTCTTGCCATTTTGGACAGTGGTTTGTTGCAAACGGTATATTCTTGTTGTATACGCTGGCTTTATTAGCCATCTTTGAAATTCCTCTGACCAAAACTGAGCTCGACTGGTCAGGAGCAGGACTGGATTGACCACAACTAGGGCTGTATAAATGCTATTTCTTCATTGTCTTGTTTTTTCTTGCAGAAACTTGAATCCTATGACTGCAGGCACTTTCATCTGAGCTACTTTCTAAAGACCCAGCAACATATTCATCTTCACTGCCTTCCACACTACTAATGGAGCAGGCATCCAGCTATAGAAGACAATAAAGCTCACATGTAAACACTGCTAAAAGGATTATTATGTCATCAGTTATTCTATATTCAGAAACATGATAATTTGTCTAACCTGAGGAGTGTTTTTCACTTGTATTTGTTGATGACCAGTATAGTATAACAAAACCACATCATCTGCAACCTGATTTGTCTGGGAAAAAAATAGACAAAGATTTCACTGGTAAAAACAAGTCAAACATTATTTTGAGTGGGAGGCAACACTAGTACTCCAGAGAGGCAGATCTCAAATGAACATGTGTGACAATGAGTGACAATTAATCCCAAAAGTCTGTTTAGACTTAATTTAAACAATTTTAATTTTTTTACAAATTGTTTTACAAACAAATTTTACATTTGTTTTTTTACATTTAAACTAACAAATCAGTCTGAAAGCATCAGTATGTAGAAAGACTACCAAGGAAAGAACACTTGATCTGACAACTGCCTTGTGAGAACTTGCATATTAAAGACCATTGTGAGAACTTGCATATTAAAGACCATTGTGAGGACTCACTGTAAGCCCAAAGAAATCTTCTGCCAGCACTGTCAGGGTACATTGTACATTGTGGGAACTTGACGTTTACCCAGTGAAAAACACATGAAATAGAACAGTTTCTTACCGTGTTGCTAAAAGGAGACTCTTGATGTTTACCCAGTGCCGTTTTAGCTTTGTCACCTGAAACAGACACAACCATCACTAATAAGCCCAAAAGTACAAACTTATTGACAGTGCTATGTGGTAGAAAATATATATTTTTTTTTTTTGGACATGGCGAACACTCCCCGATCTTGTTCATGGACACAACACGCACTGACCCCCTAAAATGCCTCAGAAGGGATGAAAGCTAGCTAGCATTAACCGCAAGTCCGAACGCTGTGGTACTGACGCTAACATGTAACGTATCCGGCACTATTAATGGTTTATACTCCACCACAGTCTGGTTAATGAAGCACTTATAGTTTTAAGTGGTATAAAACAAACATGTCGTTTCACAGCCAAAACTAACTCACATATGAAACGCAGCTTCTCCGACGTCGAGAACTAAATTGCTTGCTAATCTGCAACCTCATTGGCTCATTCAGATTCATTAAGCTTTATTGGCGTGACTGTAATTACAACAGTATTGCCAAAGCATTACAACAAAAGTAACAAGAAATCAAGAGCAACAGTAATTATAAAATAAGTGGTAAATAAAAATATAATTAATATAAATAATGGCAAATTTACAAAAGTGTATGTATAAATATATATTAGTGGTGGGCCGTTAACGGTGTTCGTTAATTTGATACGCTTATCGGGCGATATAAAAATTATCGCCGTTAATCTATTCTTAAAGTTGGGTTGGGAACGGGTCAAAATGGGTAAGCAAACTATGACTTTCAACTTGATAATTTAGCTCGGCTGTATTCCTAACCAAATTGCACAGTAGGGGCGAGAACTAGTTTTCAAACCTGTGAATTACAAATCGTACGTGTGTTTACATGGATGCAGCCACGAAGTCGCCAGGTTTGCTTCATGGAAAATTAATTTTTAGGAACGTAAAGTGTTACCGGAGCGGAGCTCGGAGCGGTCGTTTTATGCATGGTCCTAGCGCTAGATTTGTCGCTATTTAAATATTTGTTTTTAACCATTAAAACTGCAGAGGACCAAAACCGGCTTTTGAAAAAGTCCCCCCCAAATTACGTCCGTGAGGTTAAATGTACTAACAAATTCATGTTTAACTGAATAAACCGTTGAACACGAGTAGCCTACATTTTATTGAGCATGTTTTTTTTCTTCAAGTATCAAAGTAGAACAGCTTTCTCAAGCAGTCATAGATGCATTTTGGAAACAGGAGATGAGCCCCTGGTCTAATGCACCCTCTGTATTAAGAAACCCTATCTCAAAAACGGACTTTTAGTCATTACTTTGGTAGCACGCATATGAGCCATTTTAATATAGATTAATCTAGATTAATCTAGATTAATTTCAAGATTTCAGTGAGATTAATCTAGATTAAAAAAATTAATCTATGCCCACCCGATTTTAGGTCCCCACAATGACACACGTTCCCATGTTATAAGCTTTACAAACAATGATGTACTCATACACACACACACACACACACACACACACACCCATGTACTCACACACCCACTCATGTACTCACACACACACACCCCACCCCATGTGCTCACACACCCACACACATACACACACACACACACTCACGCACACTTTCTCTCACACATACACACATTGACACACTCAATCAAACATCTCATCGTCTGCAGGGACGGAGACTGAAGGAGCAGCAGGACATGGCAGCAGCAGTGATACAGAGATGCTACCGCAAATACAAACAGGTACACACACACACACACACACACACACACACACACACACACGTACTCACACACACATACACACACACACACACACACTGATGTACTCACACACACATACACACACACACACACACACACACTGATGTACTCACACACACACATACACACACACACACATACACGTTGTTGCATGTATTTGTGTATGTCTGTCTGCGTATGTGTATTTAGGTTTTATTTGGTTTGTGTTATTATGAATGTGTGTGTATTTTGATTTGTGTGTATTTATGTATGTGTATTTTTGGTATATTTCTGTAACTAACATTCACTAATATAACTGACCTCTTACACTCTTGCTCTCTCTCTCTCTCTCTCTCTCTCTCCCTCTCTCCCTGTCTCTCTCTGCCTGTCTTTCCTTCTCCCTCACTCTCTCCCCATCTTTCTCTCGTTTCTTCTCCTTCACTCACACTCTCTCACTTGCTCTCTCTCACTCTCTCTCTCTCTCTCTCTCTCTGATGTCTTGCTAGCTAACATGGATTGCACTGAAGGTAAACTCAAACTCAAACTCAAACTGAAGTCCTGTCTCCCTTTAGTGCAGTTCCCTCACTGTGCCCCTTGAGTCTCTGTCTCCCCGTTGAACGGTGTCCTGAATGAAAGTGTGTGTGTATCGAGAACCGAACTGTGTGTGTATCGAGAACCGAACTGTGTGTGTATCGAGAACTGAAGTGTGTGTGTATCATGAATGGAAGTGTGTCATGCCTGAAATTGAGTGTTTTCACCAAATACGCCTGTGTAGATGCAGGTAACGGATTCCTGGGTGACAGGATCATAGGGTAACGGGTTAACCAGGGGTAACCCAGGTAACGGATTATCCAGGGGTAATCCACGGGTTATCCAGGAGTTATCCAGAGGTAATCCAGGTGACAAGATATTCAGAAAACGTGTTATCCAGAAGTTATTACTTCTACAATAGAAAGGTGGGAAAATTGTATTAAAAAGAAAGTTATTAAACTTTTTAAAAGTTTTTTCCTGGAGACAGGAGAGGATCACACAGTAGGGGATCGCTGCGGAAACAGCAGATCACATAGTAGGGGATCACTGCTGAGATGGGAGAGGATAACACAGTAGTGGATCACTGACGACATGAGAGGATCACACAGTAGGGGATCGCTGCGGAAACAGCAGATCACATAGTAGGGGATCACTGCTGAGATGGGAGAGGATAACACAGTAGTGGATCACTGACGACATGAGAGGATCACACAGTAGTGGATCACTGTGGAGACAGGAAAGGATCACACAGTAGTGGATCACTGTGGAGATGGGAGAGGATCACAGTAGTGGATCACTGATGACATGAGAGGATCACAGTAGTGGATCACTGGAGACATGAGAGGCTCACAGTAGTGGATCACTGTGGAGACAGGAGAGGATCACAGTAGTGGATCACTGTGGAGACAGGAGAGGATCACAGTAGTGGATCACTGACGACAGGAGAGGATCACAGTAGTGGATCACTGTGGAGATGGGAGAGGATCACAGTAGTGGATCACTGATGACATGAGAGGATCACAGTAGTGGATCACTGTGGAGACAGGAGAGGATCACAGTAGTGGATCACTGTGGAGACAGGAGAGGATCACAGTAGTGGATCACTGACGACAGGAGAGGATCACAGTAGTGGATCACTGTGGAGATGGGAGAGGATCACAGTAGTGGATCACTGATGACATGAGAGGATCACACAGTAGGAGGTCACTGTGGAGACAGGAGAGGATCACAGTAGTGGATCACTGTGGAGACAGGAGAGGATCACAGTAGTGGATCACTGTGGAGACAGGAGAGGATCACAGTAGTGGATCACTGACGACATGAGAGGATCACACAGTAGGAGGTCACTGTGGAGACAGGAGAGGATCACAGTAGTGAATCACTGGAGATGGGAGAGGATCACTGTGGATCACTGTGGAGATGGGAGAGGATCACAGTAGTGGATCACTGGAGACAGAGGATCACAGTAGTGGATCACTGTGGGATGGGAGAGGATCACACTAGTGGATCACTGTGTGGATGGGAGAGGATCACAGTAGGAGGTCATGCATGACT